>NC_056726.1:1829712875-1829820375 GCF_019279795.1 Protopterus annectens
CTCATCATCACACCTATAAAACTGAATTATGCAAAGCTTTAGGTCTGAAGAAGAAAAAAATACTCCAGCCTGCCTACAGAAGTGGTGTATTGCATACTATGGTGTGTTGCATCATGGTGGATGACAGATATTCTACCCTTATACATGGGTGTCATTTGTTTTCAGCAGTCACAGCTGGCTTCCAGAGACTTTTAAGGAAAGCTGGCAGCAACAGTGTCCTGACACAAGGTCCTTGGTATCCTGCAGGGTATCCTGAATGTTACTGCATATGTCTGGATCTGGCCAAAAGCACATTGACTACACTGGATGATGGCACCTTCAGGATGCGGTACATACTACAGGCCTCCCTACACAATAGTATTTAGTCCCACAACATCCTATAGATTACCAAATGCCATTTAATATTGTTTCTCCATGTTATTTGCATTACTTTGTTAGACTGTTTCTCCATTTTTGTAGGAAAGTTGAGTCTGACAAGCTGATTTTCTACTTTTTGTATTCTAAGACAATGCAATTCAGGGAGTGAGTTGCATAGTTACTTGTTATTCAGGGATCAGTAGATACTACTAGGACAGCGACATGAAGCCTGTTGATTATCATCATCTTAACTATGCATGCCATACAGACAGACTGGGCTAAGGAGTGGGATTCCAATAATATTGTGTTTTGTTACACAGTTCTCTGTTTTTGAAGAAAATTGTAGTGGGATCTTCTAGTTATCAAATGTTACAGAAGAAAAACATACATACACTGAAGTAGTAAATGAGTCAGGTGCAGTTCTTGAATGAAGCTTACTTGTTTAGATTGTATCTTTCAGACCTATCTTTTTGATCTGAAGTGTTCTACAGTCTGTATGCAGATGACCTGAAATCGGGCACAGATTATAGATGTTACAGATAGGGCATGTCTGTGACTAAATTGACCATTTGGGCACAGGAGAATAATATGCTGATAAATACATCAAAAACTAAGCATATGAGAATTGGGAGACATAAACTGAAATGTGAATATTTAGTACAGCACACAGTGATTGAAACTGTAGTTTAATTCAAGGACCTGGTATATGGGTAGATCCAGCTTTGAGTTTTTCTAATCACATCAACCAATTGGTTAATGATAGTTCTAAAACTATAGGTTTTATAAAAAGATTTACAAAGTCTAGGAAATCAGAGATGATGAAGTCATTGTTTGTTAGTTACATTAGACCCAAACTTGAGTATAAAATAACAATATGGAAACCTTATAAAAAAACAAGCATGAGTAAACTGGAAAATGTACAGAGAAAATATACCAAGAGCATCCATGGATGTGACTATTTAAGTTATTATGAAAGACAAAAATATCTGAACTTGTACAGTGTCTCATACATATTTAAGAAGAGATCTTATTCAGGTATTTAGGGCATTTAGAGACAACTATCTCTGGGAATGTTTGGAGTTAACAAAAAGTTGTAGAAAATCAACAGACAAGCTATGCAGAAGATTTAATAGGAATGATAAGTGTACTAATTGCTTACTTGAGAAAGCAGCTGATGCATGGAGCATACCACCAAACATTAAAGCAAGCACTAGTTCAGATATTTTTAAAAACAGTCTCGACACTTATTATGGAAACAACTGTTTTGGTATACTGGCAGGCTAGAAGGACATTAATGCCCATGCTTGAAATATTTGTATGTATGTATGTAAGGTCACGCAGCAATGTTTTTTTTTAATGTAGGAAATCTGCTTTCTGCTGTATAAAACCAAAACTAGAAATGTGAACTGAGTTAATGAAAGAATGGTTATAGTGGGAAACCACATTGCTTAATAAAATCTCGATATGTACAAAATCTACATGACAACCAGAATGCCGTATTGCTAAGCTATTTGGAAAAAAGCACCCCTGGTTAATCTGAATCAGTGCTAGAACATTGTTAGTTTGCAATAAATAAATGTAATAAAGTCACTGCTGGAGCCATGATATATATGCTAAGTAAGTTAAGTAACAAAAGCCTGACAAAGGAAGACTTGTGGGTCTATGTCTACTGAGTCTGTGTTTTGCAGATACTTCTAAGAAGTTTACTTTTGCCTACCTCTACCTCCTTCCACCCGTCTAATCCAGACATCCATGACCTCCACCATTAACATACACTTGAGTTTGGCATTGTGTCCCAGGGAACTTCATCCCTCTTAGTAAAACAGTATTCCTAAAAAAACTTGTTAAATCATTCCCCTCCTACCACATTCCTCTCCTTTTTTATTTGCCCTCTATCTTCAGTTTCCTCAGTCTGACTTGTCCCTGCAATATTGCGTGCCATATCAAATCAGCATTTTGCTTCTTCTTTAGTGTCAGCACCCCAAACTATTGAAGCCTTTCTTCCTATCTAAACTCAGGAATTTATGTTTTCATTCAGTCAACATAGACAGTTCCACTTAAAAAAATAAGTACATTAAAATGATTCATATTGCAAAATGTCAGTGTTAACAAAAAATGATATGCAACATTTGAATTCTATAATATACTGTACAAACATAGGAGAAAAAACGCATACAATTATGTAATAATATGAAACCATAACCATACTGTTATCAGCAGTACATGGAGTATTCATGCTGCCACAGATTTAACTCAAATGGAAATGCAAGACATAGCTTAATGAAATTGTTACTATATTTATATGATGTGTTAAGCCAGTGTCATCCCTCCATAGCTTCATATGTAAATATAGTGTTTTTACTCAAAATAATTTAATCTTGAATAGTTTTTAAGAAGATTCATATACTTCTAGTTTGTCTCTTTCACTGCAGCTTAGAAAACCATCAATTTAAACAAGAATGCTTTATCAACATGAGACATAAACAGCAAACATTAGCTTTTGTGCACATGAAGCCAGACTAAACTAAACCTAACCAGATTCTAATGGTATTAATATCGTTGAGATCTTCCCTGAGCTCTTCTGCAAAACATAGAGTGTTAGCTCAGCTACCCTGCAAGTCTCATGCCTCATGTCTATTACTGGTATCCGTAATCTCATCCCTTCTTTCATTACCCAAAGCTCATAACAATATGAAAGAATGAGGACACTGAATGACCAGTGACCTGAGAGCTTTGTCCTATGGCTCAGCTCTCACTACATCTCCAAATTCACTTACAACACCTGCAGTACTGTTTCACTAATCTGCTGGTCATTCTTTCACATCTGCGGGGAAAAAGATCTGTTATTTAATACGTCAGAGCATGGCATGGAAGACAGAAGAAACAGAGGGCACATGGACACAGCAGGCTGCTTCTTCATTAAACCCTTACTCACAAGTGCTGAATACTCTCTGAGGCACAGGACTCATATCCCACACTATTTGTACTGTCAAAGGTGTACTCGATTGTCAACCAAGTATGTGACATTCCCAGTCCCCTCTACCTCCATTCATGAACAAGACCCTCTTACACCCCTCCACTTGAGACACCACTCATCTGTTGAGAGCAAGCCTTTCTTCCCTGAGACAACCATAACCTCTGAAATAGAGGTTATGATTTTTACCGCAACAGCTTCATGCTCAGCAGCAAATTCATTCCAGTATAGGTTATGGTTTACAATCATCTTTAATAAAGAGAACAACATCATCAAAAAACAAATAAGATTAAATCATCAAGTCTAAAAATGCATACTGTCCAGACTCATGTCTGCACCTTGATATTTTGTCCACGAAAATTACAAACAGCAGAGGAGACAAAACTCATCTGTGGCAGAGTGCTATACACACATATAGCATGAACATATTTGCCGTAAGGCTGAGAACAATTGAACAGGACTTTCTGGAGGTGGAATAAGTTATCAAAGTAGCATTCTGGCAGCCTTTAAGACTAGTCTTCATAAGTGGATGGGCAGAAACAAATTTACACCAGGGTTATCACATACGGTACAGCTCGATTTCTGAGGTGAGCACTATTAAGTGCCTGTAAAGGGAGGGGCTGAACTGAATGCAGCAGCAACCGAGGGACCCTCAATTTTTGTAGCATGTCTCATAAGACATTTCAGGGTACATGTCATAACCCTTCTTCAATTCCACATAACACATGTAGACTGTACTGTGGACATTAGTGTTGCCTCCAGTAGCTTCGCAAGGAGCATGACTTGGTCCACTGTTCCATAGCTAGGATGTAATCTGCATTGCTTCTCCTAAATAAAAGATGCAGTATTTGGATGAAATTGCCTTTCCAGTACCCAGACATAGGTTTGCCAAGAGGAAAAGGTATGTCATCCTTCTGTGACTGGGACACACCCAAACACCTTTTTGTAAATGGGGATCATTATTCCAGTATGACATTCCAGAGGTGCTGTGCTAGCCTGCCACAGAAAATATTAGTCATGTGACCCATGACATCCCAGCAACAACCAATACCTTTAGCTTTTCTGGACGGATAATATTCATTCCTGCAGCTCTGCCATATAAGCACTGTAGTTGCATCAATGCAAAGTAAAATTAGACAATCTCATTTGCCCAATTCAGCTTTTCTTTATGAATAAATCTTCCCTTTTCTTATAGGGAAAAGACACAGTCCACAACATTTAATTAACATTGCAAAAATATAAATGAACTTCTGCTTTGATCAAGCTCTTAAGTGAGGAAACTAAATTGTTTGTAGTCCTTCCATACACTGACAATGAGGTGATTCAAAGCATGATGATACCGAGCACTTTCTTCCTAATTGGTAGAATGAATAGACAGCCATTTCTATATCTGGCATAAGATATAAATTAAAACAAATACACAACAGTGCAGCTGTAAAGAGCAATTAGTACATTGTTAATATCTCAAAGCTAAGGTTTTAGCTATTACTTCTGGAGGAATAACTGCCTTATTGAAACCACAGGAATGACTAAACTATAGCTGTGTATATATGTCAGAGTTGAGCTAAACCAAAAAAAAAGAAATGATAGGTTTTTTAATAACTGCTACATCACAAGAACTGGTTTCTTTCATTTGTTTGTGTCATCATAGTTGCTCTACAACTGGAGTAAACTCTGCTGTATGTCATAATTTTTCTGCTCTGCACTGGTTTTCCACTTTGCAGTCCAAGAGGTATCTCAAAATATTCAGTATTCATCCTTCCTATACATGAATATATTATGAACCATAAGAAAACTGCCTGCATGTTATGTAAAGCTTCGTTATGAAAGGCAGAAGTTAGGGTCCAAGTGGATTTTAGGGTCCACGTGTGTTCTACTTGCTAGGCTTCAGATCACTGTCAATTAATCCATCCATCCGTCCATCCACAACCCCTTTTCACATTTTTGCAAATGGAGTCAGTGTGTCACTTCAATTGTGACAATCATCTAAAGCCAGAGTTTGCACTGCCAAGTACTAAACTAAAACAGAATTATTATATCCATCCCTTTTATTCTTCATGTTATTATTCTCATCCTTATTTTTATTTTCACTCTTAACTTCAAATTGCGTAATAACAGCAAACCCTGTCAGGATCAGACTTGTGATGAAGTTTCCTAATGCCTGATCTGTGAATATGAATACTTGTGTTTCTCCTATATGACCAAACTACACTAGACATTAGTATATCCCTTCTTAATCCATACCTTGACATGGGTTATTGTTGCTATAATATACATCCGTCAAAATCAAGTGTACATTTGGAATAGCACATTATTAAGATATATGTGGGCCCTCCAAATGCTAAGCCTTATTAACTTCAAAAACTGCTTGTGAAGCACTTAGTTGACCAAGCACTTAGGTAACCTTTAGTGTTATTTGTCACCAACAGATACAGATACTAGTCAGAGCCCATTTTTAGTGAAGGTCTGGGGAGAAAAGTTCCACAGATAGTGACAGCAGAATGTATTCTCTTGTATTAGATCTCTAGTATTAGAAGTTAAATATTAAACAGCAAAATAATGCAATGCAGTGATAAAAGCAGAATTAATACAAGTTCAATGCATGATACAATGCAGAGATATAAACAGAAATATTACTAGTCCAATACAGGCAGTGATGAGAGTTTTTCATAGTAGAAAGAAGAAATGCAGTTATTTTTTAAGTGAGGGGGAAGTAGTTAAGAGGGAAGACAGAGAGACAGAGAAGAGGGATGAGGTAGTGAGAGAGGGAAAAGTCAGAAGAAGAGGGGAGTTTTTGATATAAAATACACTTTAGATATTGAGATAAAATACACTTTAGGTGTTGTTATGGGGAGGGGAGAGGACAAGGATAGGTTAAAGGGAGAGATGACTTAATAAGTGCTTAGGATATATGCCAGAATGCTGTAAAATGGCAGAAAGGGGTAGATACATTCAGCTGGGAGATGAACATGAGGAGATCCAGTTATTGTTTAGGTGTTTCTTGAGTTAGATTTTAAAGGTTATTGGTTAGTTAGATAGTTTGATCTAAAGAGGGATGGTATTCCATTGCTTAGATACATAGCTAGAATACAGGGAGTTGTCTGCCTTATTGTTAGATTTAGTTATGTACAGGAAAGATCTCTTAGTAGGCCTCAGGTTTCTAGTGGAGTAATGTTGTTGTAGTGTGTTAATGAGAGCTGGGCATATTATCTTGCATATATAAATGATTCTGTAGGCTGTCACTAGTTGGGAGTATGGTAAGTAATGGGGTAGCTCTAACCAGTTTATTTCTTACAATGCAGCACGGTTGTGGGTTTTGTGGGTTTTGTGTGATGAATTTGTAGCAAATTCAGCTAGTTTACTGTAACATATCTCTAGCTTTTTCTTGTCAGTGTTATTCATGTTAGTTAGAATTATTGGTGAAGTATACCGAAGGGATGGAAGTAGATAGGTTCTAGCTATTAAAGGTCTGGCAGAGTCAGTAAGATACAGTTTAGCTTTGTAAAAGATCCAGGTTTCATGTGTGCGTTTTTGATGACTTTTGTAGGTGTTGATCAAATTTTAGTTTTTCATCTATTAGGATGCTTAGTAGTTTTGCATGAGGGACTGTCTCAATTTTGGTATTATTTGTTGAGTGAATATAAAAGGAGTTCTTTGTTCATCATAATATTTTGGGGTAAAAAGCATGAGTTTGGTTTTGTCTGCACTTAGGAGTAGGTGGGACTTTGCTAACAAGCATTCTATGACAGAGAAAGAGTGTTTTGTGATTTCCTGGAGCTTGGGGTGGGATTATGCAGTGCAGATGAGTGTAGGGTTGTCCTTGTATTGGACAATGGTAGTAAAGTTTGTTGCAGAGTGGATTTTATTAGTGAAGATATTAAAAAGGAGAGATCCGAGAATAGATTTCTGTGGAACTCCTATTGTGAATGACATAAAAGGTGAAATATCTTGTCATATCACAGCTTGTTGTCTATTTCATAGGTAGCTGTGACATTATGCCAGAGTGGGGTGGCTGAGACCTAAAGAGGAATGTTCAGACAGGAGTTTGTGATGTGAAATGGTGTCAAAAACTTTTGAGCGGTCAATAAAGACACAAGAACTTAGGCTGTCTACATTTCTGTAATATACTGTTAGTTTAACATTTCTCTTAACGCAAAAAAAAACAAAAACCTTACAAGGTGGGGGGGGGGCTATGCCCCCCATGCCTCCTCACCAGATAACTAAATATACCAACTACAAGGTCATACTACAGTTGGGAAAAGAGCAAATGCCAGATGGTGGGCAATCACTAGTTTGCCCTAGTTAAAATTCCCTATTCGATGAAGATAGGTGTTCGACAAATGGCAGCAAAATGATATAGACCTGTTGTTGCCAGAGGGGATATAGATTCTCCCAGTGGTTATGTTGTGTGTGTGTGTGTGTGTGTGTGTGTGTGTGTGTGTGTGTGTGTGTGTGTGTGTGTAAAGTGGGGTTTTTTTTGGTAGGGATTTAACCCAAGATTGTTTTTTTTGCTTTGTTTTGTTTTTTTATATGATAGCTTTGCTTCCTCCACATTTGTTTTTCTATCCATCTTATAAATATTATAGCCAGGAGGTAGTACATGAATTACAGTAACTATCTATAAAAATAAAATCCAGCAGACCTGAAAGTCTAAACTACATATGAAACAGTCCATAAACGGTATAATGTATAAGCACAACTGATGATTCACTGACCCAGGAATCATTAAGATGATTGACCTAATTCATGCATTTTGTGAATGGCAACCAGCAACACAGCTGTCTTCTAATGAAATCACTATGGCATGAGTACCAGTATAGCAATGTATTACCATTTACAGCCTCTGTTCCTGTTTTAATTTCTGTAAATGGCATGTGAGCAATATGGTCCCAAATTTAACACTATCTGGTCCTAACTAGAAAGTTGAAGAGGAATGTTGTCCAGGGTCAGTCTCTGGAATCTAAGAATCATGTAGTTTAGTGAATGGAAACAAGAAAAAAAAAGACTGCACTTCTGTTATCAACATCATGACACAGAGACAAATAAAAAACAGAAACACACTTGTGAAAGACTGTAACAGTGTTACCAGGCAGGAATGGAAATACTGTGTTCTGCTTCTTTTGTTTGCTGTTTTAGTGGAAGTAACTGCTTATACCATTTGCATGGTCATTATAGGTCTGAAAATGAAGCGTCTGTTGTGGGGGGATTCGGACCAGAAAAGGAGAGCTTTTATATATATATATATATATATATATATATATATATATATATATATATATATATATATATATATATATATATATATATATATATGTGTGTGTGTGTGTGTGTGTGTGTGTGTATTTATCATAATAGGCTCTGTTTGGTCAGCTGTCATGTGGAAGTAAGAGATCAGTACACAGACTGCTTACTTTTTTAAAAACTTAGTCAACATCTGTTTCATTGAATTCTTCACATGCTATACTGTTTGTAAATTGCTACCTTTGTGCAATTGTGGAGTTACTATCGATATATATATATATATATATATATATATATATATATATATATATATATATATATATATAAAGTCATGGGGGGCTTCATCTCCCCCCTCCACATATGACACTGATACTGGGTTTTTGTACAGCAAAATCAAAAACATTTTGTTGAAGGTGGCTAAAAGGTGGAAGCACTGTTGTACTGGATCACAGGTGTTGCAGATAAAAGTATGACTATTATTTTATATGCCTGACGTAGCAAAAAGCATTTATTGCACTATTAACATCCAAAAATACATAGAATTTGCATATAAAAGGCTACTATGTGATGGTAATATGCAGTTTAAAAGGATCTTAAAAATTAGAGCATTGTTGCATTGTCAATGTTGAGTGTGTTCAATATTTGGGTTTTTGACAGATTATACATGTGAGTCTGTATGTGATGTCAGGTTTGATGCTTTTGTTTTTCAATGCAACACCACAGAGCCATCATAACATATCAGAACAATCATAGTGAAGTTGCCATAAATATGGCCAGTTTTCCCCTAGGTGTAGTTCTTCCCCTTTTTAGGCCCATGCTGTTACTGTACCTAAATCAGCATTGAATGTTGTCCAGGGTCAGTCTCTGGAATATAAGAATCATGTAGTTTAGTGAATGGAAACAAGGCTGCACTTCTGTTATCAACATCATGACACAGAGACAAATAAAAAACAGAAAACACACTTGTGAAAGACTGTAAAAGTGTTACCAGGCAGGAATGGAAATAGTGTGTTCAGCTTCTTTTGTTTGCTGTTTTAGTGGAAGTAACTGCTTATGCCATTTGCATGGTCATTATAGGTCTGAAAATGAAGCGTCTGTTGTGGGAAGATTCAGACCACAAAAGGAGAAGTTTATATATATATATATATATATATATATATATATATATATATATATGTGTGTGTGTGTGTGTGTGTGTGTGTGTGTGTGTGTGTGTGTGCGTGTATTTATCATAATGGGCTCTGTTTGGTCAGCTGTCATGTAGAAGTAAGTGATCAGTACACAGACTGCTTACTTATTTAAAAACGTAGTCATCTGTTTCATTGAATTCTTCACATTTCATAGTTTCATAGTTTAGTACTAGGCTATCTGCCTGGGGCATTTGTAAGCCTAGCCATAGTGATGTGGCTTTCGCCACCCCATGAAATGGTACAAAAATGTATATAATAGATTTAGAATACTGTGCCTCTGTCTAGTAGTGACACAGTGAAGGTTCCCTTATATAATAGAATTAGTTTACTGTGCCTCTGTCTAGTAGTGACACAGAGGTGACCCCTGGGGCGACCTCATGCTATCCTGCTTGTAAATTGCTGCATTTGTGCAATTGTGGAGTTACTATAGATATATAAGGTCATGGGGGGCTTCATCTCCCCCCTCCACATATGACACTGATACTGGGTTTTTGTACAGCAAAATTAAAAACACTTTGTTGGAAGTGGTTAACAGGTGGAAGCACTGTTGTACTGGATCACAGCTGTTGCAGATAAAAGTATGACTCTATTATTTAATATGCCTGACATGTAGCAAAAAGCATTTATTGCACTATTAACATCCAAAAATACCTAGAATTCACATATAAAAGCCTACTATATGATGATAATATGCAGTTTAAAAGGATCTTAAAAATTAGAGCATTGTTGCATTGTCAATGTTGAGTGTGTCCATTATTTGGGTTTTTGACAGATTATACATGTGAGTCTGTATGTGATGTCAGGTTTGATGCTTTTGTTTTTCAATGCAACACTACAGAGCCATCATAACATATCAGAACATTCATAGTGAAGTTGCCATAAATATGGCCAGTTTTCCTCTAGGTGTAGTTCTTCCCCTTTTTAGCCCCATGCTGTTCCTGTACCTAAATCAGCAATGATTTCAGCCAGTATGCTGCTCCCATAAAAGCAGCATTCTCATTTATAGGTTCATAGGTAAGTATTAGGCTAACTGCCATTGCAAGACATGTTAAGCCTGGTCAATTTGCTTTTTTGTGCTAGAGTTAACCTATCCCATTTCGGTTAGAGTTTGACATTACCCAACCTATGGCTGATAATTATAAATTACCCCTAATGAAAATAACTGGGATCATACCATAGATAATCTGAGAGGACCCATGTATGGGATAAAGCATTTAGGAGTGTAGCTTTTCCTTAGCACTCTTTTGCTTGGTTTACTAGTCCTTTTCGAGTGCTTAACCACAGCGTTTTGAGTTATAAAGCATTTAGGAGATACCTCTGTCCATTAGTGGTACAGAGGGAAGTCCTGGGGTAAATTATCTATTTCCCATCCACAGCTCCAAGTTTTGCTTCCATATGGACAGAGGTGAACTTTGTTTTATGTGTACGGGGAGTCTGTAACAAAGCAGATGTATCCTCTGCAAAATATACCTGTCCTTCCAAACCATTCTGTTTATGTTGCCAAAGAGATTTAGATTCCTAGACCACGTATTTTTGATGCCATTTGATTTGCTGATGTGCAGTAAATCCATCAGAATTAGGTCAGAGGATGTTGTGTATGCCTGACACAAGTCACCTCTTAGCAGTCTGTAGGATAATGAGTATAGTGACAGGGCATTGAATTGGTTCATGTAAGACACGTTGTTTAGATCTTGTATCCTTTTAGTAAGGTATCTTTGTGGGGATTCCAGTTGTTGCATGTGTGTGGACAGGTATATGCCAAAGATGGAATTATATTCAATGACTGGCCTAATGAGGGCTGAGTAAAAGGGGAGAATTACGTCCCTAGATCTAGACACAATCTGTTTGTTTTAAGTTGTGCAATATAGAAGGGCCTTCTTACAACAAAGTTAAGTCACGGTCCACATAAGTTCCCAGATCCTGAACAACTGGTCAACTCTTACAGGTGTATTGTCAGCATGCTAGTTCACTGGCGAAGATGGCTTCTCAAAGGATACAATAATGCATGTTTTGGCATTTAGTTTCACTTCATGATTTTGGCACCAGTTAATTATTTGGGACACACCTTCCTGCAGGATGGCTAAGCCATTTACCCAGACTGTATAACTCTCATGCTACCAACTCAAACCTCTTATCTCAATCACATATTCTTTAACACTCCCCTACAATGTTTTGAAAGTCAGTATTTCTCTTTGTGCCAATAATTGTCTAAATATCTTCCATTTTTCATTGGTAGTTTACTTTCACCTTTTAATACCCTTACGGATGATCTAACCTCAGGACTCCAATCAAGTTTAATACTATCATTGCTTTTACATAATTTGGCTTTTAAATCAACCACAGTCAATTCAGCATCACCATTAGCACCATCTCAGCCTAATCATTACCACCTTATTAAAAAAGCACTGTGCTCCTTACTGTACCCTAATTTCTTGCTTAAATCCCATGTCTGCTTCTCTGCATCTTCTTCAATATATACTGGACTTGTTTTTGATGTTGTAACTTTATGATTTGATAAAATCACTGCTTCTTACATTGTGATGAAATTTACCCAGATGCTGACCCTAAATCATTCCCTTTTCATTCCTGTGTGGAAATGCTTTCTGATAACACTACTCTGGTCTCATTCACACAACTAATCATCAGTAATGGAGTCTGGTGTGAGGTACAAAGGTAACGGGTAATGGATGTTACCACAGAGGTCAAAAGAAATAGGATGGATCTCACCATGAGATTTTGTTTGGACAGAACCATAGAAGCTTGCTGACACAGAGTAACTAATCTTAATTCTAGAAGTTTGGCTATCTGCCGTGTGGACTTGTGTCAACTTGGATTTCACCAGGTTGATAGCCATCTTTAGGTACAATCATAACTGGAACAAGGAGTCTCTGACATGGATTAACAGGTCCCTCATGATGGTGGTAATAAGCCAGTCATTTTGATAAGGAGGCGCCTGAAATACCTGCAGTCTGAGTAATTCTGCAATGACTGCCATGCAGTTGTTAAACACCTGGGGGGGGGGGTCATGTGAGGCCAAAGAGCAGTACTCTGAATTGAAAGTGACTGGCTCCAAGCCAAAAGTGAAGGAACCTCATGGACTGCCTTGTTATTTTTATGTGATAGTAGGCATCCTGCCAGTCCACCAAGCACATCCATTTGCCATATTGGAAATCTTTCTTTGTGATCTTTTGGGTGAGCAAGTAAAGGGCCTGTGGTTTCTACTCTCTGCATTCACAAATCAGAAATGATGACCGACCATGAGTGGAGGTGCAGAGAGAGAGAGTAACACCTCCTAACTGCTTCCAGAATTTGGCAGTCAGGCAACTTTTCAGGAGCTCTGCAAGTGTTTGCTGGTAAATGGGCCTCAACCTTCTGAGTCTGCATGCCACCTCTGCCTCTAGGGTGCAGTCCATTGTTGTTCATCTCTTTGCCTCTGGGGGATTTCTCTCCAGGAGCATCCTGTGCAAAGCCTTGAGTCTTACAGTACCATAGTCTCTTTCCATTCTTTTGGTTCCAGGAAAAGATATTTTAAGGGGTGGAAGAGTAGATGCCAATGGCAGACATGGTTTCACAGTCCTGTTCACTCCTGCTGCATGTATCTTTAACCTTAGGCTGAAACAGGTTGACCCTTCAAAGGGAGCATTCAAAAAGATGTTTTGAAGTTCTCTGCTAAATCACAGAGAGAGAGAGAGAGAGAGAGACATCCTGGGGACTGTCCATTCTGGAAGCATGGATCTCAATCCATGATTTATACATTACTGGCTTGTCTAAACAATGCCTAAAACCTAATTTTAATTCTTGCCAATGCCACCATTTTGTACAGGCAGTTTAATGCATCTTAGGTTAGCTGAAAGTACGGCTTGGCCTTAGATATTTGGCAAGGAAGATGTGAATTCAACAGTAGGAGTTCAGAGTGAATTTATGTATTATTCCCTAAGATACAAAAACTGGACCAGGCCTGACAGATTTTATGTTTCACAGGAACATGTGTATTTAGTTGAAAGTTTTGATACAAATCAAAACTATTTCAGATCATGTGCCAATAATAACTAAAATAAAAATGCAGGGTAATAAAATAAAAATGAGACATTGGTGCTTTCCCACCTATCTGTTGAAAAGAGAAGAATTTAAGGAATGGGTAGTGGAAATTATGTGGGAGTTAGTAGAGATAGAAATTTCTTCTGAAAATATAGCTAGGGAGTAGGATAAAATTAAAGTAGATTTTAAAAATTGGGTGGAAATAAAAGAAAGATAGATATTGTTAAAAATTAACAAGAATTATTTAGAGGAACTGACAAAGGTTAAACCATTGCAGAACATGGGGAGTCTCGCACAACAAAAAGAGTAGCACTTGCAGAATGCTAACCAGAAAATAAGGGATTACCTCGTAATATGCATGAGTGAGAAAGACTGTGTTAAGCGACTGTTTTTGATAATAACTCTAGAGCACAAAAACTTTTAGCAGAACGACTCAGGCAACAGAAAGTAGAAAGGGTTGTCACCAAGATTAGGGAGCCTATGACAAGATCGCAAGAGATCCTTTAAAGGTATTACAATATTTCTAAAATTTAATGAAAATATGTATAAAGCAGGGAAATATGGAGATCAAGACAAGGTACAAATGGAAATGTTTAAGGAAGAATTAATTATGCCAAGGTTAGAGGTAAATAAGGCGCAATTACTAACAATTAGGATAGGGGGAGATGAGATAAAAATGGCGATGGATAACCAATCTACAGGAAAGTCCCTAGGAATAGATGTTATTCCTGCGGAAGTTTGGAAGCTAGGAGGGAATAACTGATAAAGATCTGGAAGGTTTTGTTTAACAGTATTTTAAGAGGAGGAGAAGTACCAACATCCTGGAAGAAAGTTGTGGCAGCTGTAATACCTAAAGATGGTAGATATCCCTCAGATCCAACTTTATGTAGGCCCATTTAAATTCTAAACCATTATTAAAAAGTGTTTATGTCTATATGGCTTAAAGAATGGCAAGGGTGATGTTAAAATTGATAGATATGCATTAGTGTGGTTTTGTGGAGGGGAGGCAAACATTTGACAACATTAACAAAACAGTGATGATCCAGAGGGAAGCAGAATGTAAGAAAATGCCACTGTTCTGCAGAAAAACTATTCGACAGAGTAAACTAGGATTTTATGAGTAGGGCAATGGAAGTGTTTGCATTCCCTGATAAAATTATAAGGTTGATTAGGAGGATATTTTAGGGATCAGAGGCAAAAATGAAAGTGGGTGAGTTCTTCTCTGATACTTTCCATTTGAGCAGGGGAACCAGGCAGGGGTGTTCTCTTTCCCCTTTGTCATTTGCATTCTATTTATAACCACTGGCAAAGAAAATAGAATGCAAATGACAAAGGGGAAAGAGAAACTCCCTGCGTTCTAAATAGAACGCAAATGACAAAGGGGAAAGAGAACACCCCTGCGTTCTATTTAGAACCCCTGGCAAAGAAAATAAGGGACTCAGAAATTCATGGATATAATTGGTATGGTAGTCAAGAAAAGATGGCCTTATTTGTAGATGATATTATTTTATACCCGATAAATCCAGAAAAGGACATTTCAGTGTTGTGGAAATTTTTGAGACAGCAAGTCTTTTCGGGATACAAAATTCATGAAGCTAAAGCAAAGACAATAGCTGTAAATTGTGTAGACGTACACAAACTGGTTCAGTAATATCCATATTTATGGGGATATGATAAAATGAAGTACTTAGGAGTATGTATCATACCTCTTAACTGTACAGATTTTTGCAGAATGTCCAGATTTTTGCTTCATATTTTTAGTCCATTTTTCATAAAATTGTGGTTTTCTGGAAAATTAGTGGCATATCATTAAAGACTGAAGTTAGAATATAATGACAGCCATTTGAGTTTCATACTTCATACCCTTCAGAAAATACATGCTAATAAAAACTATCAACTTTCTAAGTTTGTAACAGCAATATTCAAAAAGTGTACATATTGTTGGGCCTTTGTCCCACTTTTATTTATTGCTTTGTCTAGATTTCTTGCTCTAAGAGGTTGATAGGTATGGTATGGATCAAAAAGAATTCTACTGTGGCAGCTATTTGGGTAGTGACTAAACAAAAGATAATACAAAAAACAAGAAATTGGGAGCTCTGTTTTATGGATATGGATAGCAAGATACAAACAGTTAAAATGTTTTTAGTCCCTTTAGTTTTATACACAGGCCAGGCATATTTTTACCAACCAGAGGAGAAGTTGTGGATAGCAATTAATAAAGAGCTGAAGGATTTTATCTGGGAGGGGAATATAGCAGGAGTAATGTGATAAGTGGATTCTTCCAATAGAAAGAGGTGTTTGGGGATTACCTGATTTGAAGAGGTATATCAAAGCTACACCGTTAAGGCTCCTATATAAAACACAAGCATAAAACTATAATTCAAAGTGTATATAGATGATGATGAAACAGGGGGAAGTTCAAGAAACAAGGAGAGACTGGGTTTTGGATGGAGATCCCTAAGGAAAATAACAATATCCATACAGACTATTTTAGTCATAAAGTAGCAAAAACTATTCTAAACACTATGCCAACAGGGAAGGGATAAAGGAGAATCTGATGATAACGATGACTGTAATTAGGGATAAAGACCATAGGCAAGAGGGGACTAGAATTTATTGCAGAAAACTGGCAAAGGAACCAAGGTATTGGGAGCAAATACTTAGAGAGGGAAAGGTAATAGAATGGGATGAGACCAATAATTTATTTGGACTGCAGGGTAGAACTTGCCTTTCCTATCAAAGCTTGATATCAGAGTTTAGGGAAAGAGAAATAAATAGGGGGATCCTAAGCAAAAGACCTGCTCTGGTAGAGTTTTTAGTAGAATCTAGAACAGATGCTGCTGTTAAAAAGGGATAATTAGTGGGGCATATAAAATATTGCATGATAATAATATGAAGAAGAATCAGTCGGAGGAAGTTAGAAAGAATTGGGAAGAGAGACTGCATAAGCAATTCACAAAGAAACAATGGGGGAATATATGTATGTCTCCCAAATATGCAACAAAATCAAGAATATTTAGGATCTTTGTTTGAAAGTGTTTACATGGGTATTTTTATACCCCAAGTAGACCCTAAATAATTTTTCCTTGGGTAGATAGCAAATGTTGGAGGTGTGATGGAGAAGAAAGAGATCATCAGGAACATATTTTTTGAGAGTGTAATGAGTTGGCAGACTATAAAAATTCCCTGCAGACTACTCTAGCAGAAGTACTGGGTGAGCAAATTGGTATAACTATGGAAATTATTTTTTGAGCTATGATACAGAATTGGAATTGCCTAGTCATAGTAAGGCTTTGCTGATCCTAATTATGGTGGCTGCCAAAAAGCAATTACTAGAAAAGGGAAATCAAAGTCTAAACCAACTGTACTAGAAGTAGTGACTATAGTAACAGAGACAAAACAACTGGAAATGGGATTTTTAGAAAGGTGTAGGAGCAAATTAAATAGAAAAAATGGGAATTGTGGGAATAATACATGCTGAATAATGTTTTGGAAGGGAATGAGGTTTACAAGAAGGCAGGATTTGAATGAGTTAAGTAAGGTTTGACAAGGACTGGATAGATTATAAGTGACGTATAATGTTTGCAACTAAAAGTATGTCAATATTGTTTGTTTTCATTTATATAAATGTATGATTCCCTATGCAATGTCAATATAGTTTGTTTTCATTTATATAAATGTATGATTTCCTATGCCATAAGTGACAATTTAATAAACATAGTAAAACAAAACAAGTAAACAACGGCAAAGAACCTGTTTATTCAACAATATAAAAATAATAAAAATGGTGGTAAGTGCTTTCATGGATAAAACCACTTCATCAGACCATGTTTTATGCACACAACTTCTTCATATACTTCTCATTAATTAAACAATTTGCCAATGCAATCATTAAATGCAAAGCACATGTTTAATGCTTGTTGGGAATCAAAGGTCTCCTATTCTTAAGTATAGGTCTTAAAGAGACCCTGTCATTTAGGCCTCCTTCCTTATCTGACTGAAGTTTTAAAATCCAATTTAACTCTCTATCTTCTGTTTTGTTGACCATATCACTCATCCTACCATCATCTTTAATCAATTCAATAACTTGGAACCTAAATGTGTGTTCTACTGTAGTATCTAAAATGTGTTTGGCTAAGGAACTATTAGTATTAGCCAGTCTGATGTCTCTAACATGTTCCCTTATTCTTTCCATTGGGGAATGATTGGTTTTAACCATGTAAAATTTCTGACATATCAAACAGTGTGATAAGTAAACTAAATGTCTAGATCTGAATATAGCTCTCACTTTAAATATATATTTTCTTCCTCTTCTTGGATGTATAAAAACATTATTCCCATTAATAAATCTACAAAAATTACAATTCATACACAGTGATTTGCCCATCCTATCTAATATACTGTTTTCCTTCTTACCATAGCACAACATTATTTTAAGTGTGCCCCTATTCCTAAACATAAAAGTGGGTTCAATGCCCACAATACTATGTACATAGTGTTGGACCTTAAAATGTGCCAATTCTTTCTGATGACATCACATACATCTGCTATATTGTTTGAATAGGATAGACTGATACCAGGAGCTTTCCTAATACAATTCGCATTCTCTACCACATGCTGCCCTCTTCTGTTAGAAAAATACGGAGCTGCTAAAGTATTCCTCAAATGTAAAACATGATCCAAATGTCTCTGTCTCTCTTCAAGTTTATAACCCCTCTGCAATAGATCATCCTTCATAATTTTCACCTGTTCTAAAAACATGTCATCATTATTGTTCAACCTCGATATGCTCATAACCTGTCCTTTAATAATATTTCTGTAAACATGTGGTTGATGCAAACTGCTGTGATGCAGAATGTGATTCCTGTGACATTCTTTCTTGTGTCTTGCATTTATAAGTCCCTTCTCTTTATCTCTAAACAAACATACATCTAAGTAATCCATGGTGTGAGTGGAAAATTTCAAAGAAAACTTAAGAAAGGTAGTAGTGTCATGCAAGTATGTTAAAACAATCTTGTAAATAATCCTGTTCTCCTTGCCACAAGATAAAAATATCATCAACAAAATGTCAATATAATCTAATATTTGACACATAATTATTATTGCTAAGCACATAATGGAACTCCCAATGTGCCAACACTGCATTAGCATAACAGTTGGCACATAGGGTCCCCATAGCTACCCCCTTCTCTTGTTTATAATATTTCTTGGAGGACATAAACACAAATTGTTCACCAAGATAGTCTCAATGAATAAACATAAAACATCTATCCTAGAAGGACTGTAACTACTAGAACATAATACAAAAAGTTTTCATATACTCTATCCCTGTATCTTTGGGAATGACTGTAAATAAAGAAGAAATGTCTAAAGTCACAAAAAGAAAACCAGAGTTTATTTTAATACCTTCACAAGCTTCAAAAAGATCATCAAGAACTGTTTCTAGTCACTTAAAACAACCTCATAGTTACTTAATACTGGCCTCACTTGTTTCTCTACATACATAGACATCAGCTCAGAAACCCATCCCTGTCCTGCCACTATCGGCCTGAATGGTGGGTTCATAGGATCTTTATGAATCTTGGGTAACACTTGAAATGCAGGAATAAGTGGAAATTCAACTAAGTAAAATTTATACATTTCTTCAGAGATACAATTGCTAAGCAAACAATCATATAACATGTCATGTACATTAGTAACAATACTAGTAACTCCAGTCAATAGCATCTCCTCATAGGTTTCTTCATCATATAACAACTCAAGTACAGATGATTCATAAAAACTCATATTCATAATGACCACTGCCCCTCCCATTGACTTTGAATGCTTCTATAATTTGTGTAAGGAATTGGAGGAACAGTTGTATAAACTGAAGCATTACCAGTGGCAAAGGCTACATTTGAGGCATGCCTGCATCATTGAGTCATGCCCAGAGGGTTAAGAGTGCTGGTCATACCTACTTATGGAGCAACCTTTCCTGAACCCCTTAAGAACTGGCAAACAATTAATTTGAGTATCAGTTTTAAATACATAGAATTGCTTATTGATTTTTTCATGACCTTGGAAGATTCCCTAGTTAATTCAATACAGGCTTGCCAGTGCAAGCTTGTTGATGGGTTTCCTCTGACTGTAGTTGAACAACGTATGGAAGAGATACTTAATAATGTATCTGCATTTGAGTGTTGCTTAAAACAACAGAAAACCAAAAAACCGAGAAGAGACTTAACTGATTTTACCACTGGCCAGGTTTTTACTTGGGCTAAATTTGATAAAGCCAATTGTAGTATTGAAATGAAAATTATAACACATAATATGAATGAAGGAGATGAGACACGCCCCCTTAACATTATGACAGTCACTGTCACTGTTACAGAGGCAGCACCAGTGATGTATGCTTCCGCACTCTCTATGGCTTCCGGTGCTGAACGCAGTGGACTGAATCAAGTGAATGGCTCCCACCAAGTGGTTCATCCTAAAGACAGTTACAGAAGACCTAACCCAGTACAGCAGCAGGTTTTTTGAGATCTTCCACTCCCCATCAAGGCTCTAGAAAGAGTGGAGAGAAGTCGTTACAACAGCAGGGGGAGAAAAAGGAGGAGGGAGCAGCAAGCAGCTATGCCAACCATCAAGAAGATGTGGGGCAAAGAAATGGTCTGAGACTGATTTACAATATTTCCAATAGGGCCTTGACTGAAACAGAACAAATGCAACTGCAAAAAGGTTTGTTCTTTATACCTGCCTCTTCTACGGATTTAGCAGAAGTCACTACTGATGTTAGACTGCACGTAATATAATGTTAAGTGCAATGTTTCCTGAGATGATGACTGTTAATGTTTTTTAAAAACCTAGTATGTTTTGTCCAAATTTGAATGCTACACTGGAAGTTTTTTGTTGTGTATGTGAAGAAGACTTTGATAGATTGTATAATGATTTTTCACATCATAGTGGTAACAAGAGGTTTTGTAATTTATCAGAGAAAGAGCTGATGGCTCTTCATACTTTACAAACAGATGATAGCATTTGTACTAAACAAGCAAACAAAGGAGGGGCAGTGGTCATTATGGACATGAGTTTTTATGAATCATCTGTACTTTTGTTGTTACATGATGAGGAAACATATGAGGAGATGCTACTGACTGGAGTTACTAGTATCATTACCATTGTACATGACATGTTATATGATTGTTTGCTTAGCAATTATATCTCTGAAGACATTTATAAATTTTGCTTAGTTGAATTTCCACTTATTCCTACATTTCAAGTGTTACCCAAGATTCATAAAGATCCTTTGAACCCACCATTCAGGGTTACTGAGATGATGTCTATGTATGTAAAAAAACAAGTGAGGCCAATATTAAGTAACTAGGAAGTTGTTTTAAGTGACTCAAAATTGTTTCTTGTGGATCTTTTTCTAGCTTGTGAATGTATTAAAATAACCTCTGGTTTTCTATTTGTGACTTTAGACATTTCTTTCTTATTTACAGTCATTCCCAATGATACAGGGCTAGAGTATATGAAAGCTTTTTTACTAAGTTCTAGTACTTACAGCCCTTCTAGGATGCATGTTTTATGTTTGTTCATTGAGACTATCTTGGAGAACAATGTGTGCTTATGTTCTCCAAGAAATATTCTAAACAGAAGAAGGGGGTAGCTATGGGGGCCCCATGTGCCAACAGTTATGCTAATGCAGTGTTGGCACATTGGGAGTCCCAGTATGTGCTTAGCAATAATAATTATGTGCCGAATATTACATTCTATCAACGTTTTTTCAATGATATTTTTATCTTGTGGCAATGCGAACAGGATTATTTACAAGATTTTTTAACATACTTGCAGGATACTACTACCTTTCTTAAGTTTTCTAGGAAATTTTCTACTCACACCATAGATTACTTAGATGTATGTTTGTTTAGAGATGCAGAGAAGAGACTTGTAACTACTAGACACAGGAAGGAATGTCACAAGAATCACATCCTGCATTGCAGCAGTTTACATCCACCACATGTTTACAGAAATATTATTAAAGGACCATTTATGTGAATATCGAGGTTGAACAATAATGATGACATGTTTTTAGAACAGGTGGAAATTATGAAGGATGATCTATTACAGAGGGGTTATAAACTTGAAGAGAGACAGAGACATTTGTATCATGTTTTACATTTGAGGAATACTTTAGCAGCTCCGTATTTTTCTAACAGAAGAGGGCAGCATGTGGTAAAGAATGCGAATTGTATTAGGAAAGCTCCTGGTATCAGTCTATCCTATTCAAACAATATAGCAGATGTATGTGATGTCATCAAAAAGAATTGCCACATTTTAAGGTCCAACACTATGTACATAGTATTGTGGGCATTGAACCCACTTTTATGTTTAGGAATAGGGGCACACTTAAAATAATGTTGTGTTATGGTAAGAAGGAAAACAATATATTAGATAGGATGGGCAAATCACTGTGTATGAATTGTAGTTTTTGTAGATTTATTAATGGGAATAATGTTTTTATACATCCAAGAAGAGGAAGAAAATATATATTTAAAGTGAGAGCTATATTCAGATACAGACATTTAGTTTACTTATCACACTGTTTGATATGTCAGACATTTTATGTGGGTAAAACCGATTGTTCCCTTATGGAAAGAATAAGGGGACATGTTAGAGACATTAGACAGGCTAATACTAATAGTTCCTTAGCCAAACACATTTTAGATAATACAGTAGAACACACATTTAGGTTCCAAGTTATTAAATTGATTAAAGATGATGGTAAGATGGGTGATATGGTCAACAAAACAGAAGATAAAGAGTTAAATTGGATTTTAAAACTTCAGGCAGATAAGGAAGGAGGCCTAAATGACAGGGTCTCTTTAAGACCTATACTTAAGAATAGGAGACCTTTGATTCCCAACAAGCATTAAACATGTGCTTTGTGTTTAAAGATTTCATTGGCAAATTATTTAATTGATGAGAAGTATATCAAGAAGTTGTGTGGATTTGTAAAACATGGTCTGATAAAGTGGTTTTATCCATGAATAAACCACCACCGTTTTTATTATTTTTATATTGTTGAATAAACAGGTTCTCTGCCATTGTTTACTTCTTTTATTTTACTTGATACTTTTTACAAGTTTTCTTTCCAGTTTTACTACCAATTTAATAAAGATGTTTCTTGTTTAAAAGAAATGAGCTTACATATGAAGTCCCTTAGTTATCCAGACCAATTGACTGATCTCTCTTTCTCTATTATATATATATATATATATATATATATATATATATATATATATATATATTTGTTTGTTTCCTTTCAACTCCTTTGAGGTAAACTGTGACTGGCTTTTCAGGTCATTAAGGAATTAAAGATACCACACTCCAAAACTTATGTGTTTGTAGAATTAATAGTTCCTCAAACATACATACAAAGGACTTCAATCTCTACCAACAAATTATTAGGACACACTGATGACAAAGGTTCTTGTCTTAGCATATTACCCACCGATGAAATAAACAAAGTAGTACCCTAGCTACACTCAAGACTAACCTATAAAGGTGGGCTTGGTCAAATAGTGCAGCAGACCTTAGCTGTTCTGTACTACTAGAAAGTTTTAACAGGATTTTGTTACCAAATTTGATCCAGTCAGTGCAAAGGATTTCCAGAAGATATTGTCATTCATACAAGAATAATCCTCAAAAACAGGCAAGGCAGATTATATACAAGAGAATGGCAAAAAACTGTTTGAATTTAAAAACTATGATCCAACAACAAAATGCGCATGTGGATAATATAGAAACAAATTTAACTGACATTGAAGGAAGAATTATCGAACAAGAAAACCACATTGAATTTTTGCTAAAACAAAGTAATTGGTTACTGGAGAAGGTGGATGACTTAGAAATCAGGAGAGAAGTAATAGTCCAAGATTATTTGATTTGCCTAAGAAAATGGAAGGAGAAAATATGATTAATATCCACTCCAACTGGATTTCAAGAGTGTTAAAACTTCAGGGAGGCTTGTCATATGGTATAGAATGAGTCCACAGATCTTTCATAAAACCTCAAGCTAAGGAAGGAGTCCCTCCTAGAGCTATAGCTGTCAAATTCATCTCACATTTGGATGAAGAATTTGTTATTAGAACTGCAATTGAAAAAGGCATGCTTACCACTAGGAAACTCCCTCAAAATATGGTATTAAGTGCCACATTTTATTTCCAGCAAGATTAAGAATATTTCTCATTGGGAACAAGTACTTTTGACTCTTTATCAGGTGTTCCTTCCTTTCTTAAATCTAGAAAGTTCACCAATATTGATGAATAAATGGGGCAGAGAGACCTTGATAGAAGACTAAGTATTCTAACAGCAAAAAAAGATTCATGAAAAGGGAACATTAATATAAGGGACTGCTGTGCTTATCTAAAGTGTACTGTTTTTTATCCAGTAGTACAGAAATAGAAATTTCAAACAACACTATAGCTTTCTGGTCTTCAGTGTGATATTATTATTAATTTTCTATGAAGATTTAAAATACTGGTCTTGAGAATAAACACTAATCATTTATTTGGTCATCTTAAATACAATTAAGCTTTTAAAATTATGTCATTTATTCTTTAGGACAAGGACTGTATATATTTCACATTGTTTTGTAAGCCCTACCCTAAGTAAGTCTTTTTCCTTGTTTTAAAATATTTTGTTCCAAATACTTAAAATTTAGTCTATAGGTATATATAATTTAGGCAATGTTCATATGTGTACACTAGGCTATCATATGTGTACACTAGGCTAATGACCACTAGGGCACTTATAAGCCTAGATGTGCAATCCGAATGTCACCCATAAATTTGAATTATACAAGGGGTGGATTTACTGACTGCCTCAGTCCATCAGAGACATAGGTGTCAAGACAGGGGTGAATTTCTGATTACCCATTCATTGATCCAAGTAGGTGTTTAATAGAGACAGGGAGGAACTCTGCTTCACCTGGATGGGGAGCCTGTTCCAGAGAATGGGAATTCTCTGAGAAACATATCTGTCTCTCCAATATGTCATACTTATGTTGCAAGCAAAATTTAGGTCTTTTAATTGCTGTTTGTTTTATGGATGTGCAAAAAGTTCATCAAAACAGGGTCCAGGGATACCTTGTATGCCAGGCAAAGATCATCTCTTAGAAATCTGTATGATACTGAGTAAAGAGAAATAGCTTTGAGACAATCAGCACAGGACATTTTGTTTACTCTGTGTATTATTTTTGTAAGGAATCTTTGTGGACATTCCAGTTGCTGCATGTGTCTGGTTATATGCATACCAAAGGAGGCATTATACTCTATGATGGGCCTGATGAGGGCCAAGTAGAGTGGTATGATGACCTCTTGTACTTGACATTTTCTGTACCAGATTCTGTCATGCAGAAACATACTATTTCACTGCAATTTAAATTTTGTTTACAAAATACAGTGGCCCTGATTTCAAAAAACTTGCTTTCACTGTAAGTGACCACTTACACTGTAAGCAGACTGAGAACAGATGTTTTAGAATCTTGTCGCCACAGTAAGCATGGCT
The DNA here is from genome assembly GCF_019279795.1 of Protopterus annectens. Lineage (NCBI taxonomy): Eukaryota > Metazoa > Chordata > Ceratodontiformes > Protopteridae > Protopterus > Protopterus annectens. The sequence goes on from NC_056726.1 coordinate 1,829,738,229, forward strand.
AAAGATAGACCTTACACTGAAGTAAGTCACTTACACTGTCAGCAGGCTGAGAACAGATGTTTGTCCCCATAGTAACCATGGCTAAAGATAGACCTTACACTGATGTAAGTCACTTACACTGACAACAAGTATTTTGAAATCAGGGTAGACTTGTACTGAGAGCAACTCTTTGGAATCTGGCCCATTTTCTCTTTCACCGTACTGTTACTTGAATCAATTATACTTTAATCAATTGTTAGTTCAATTGATATGTATTCTGTTTTCTTGGTGGTTTTCTGTTAATATATATTTTTTTCAGATTATGCTTGAGCTCCTGCACTTGTTTAATCAACAAAGTCAATTTAGAATGTTTTAAAAGCTCAAGGTAAAAAAAAAATAGTTGTGGAATCACACTGATTTTTCACTTCACAATAGGAGAAGCTACTGGGGTTGTACTTCCTGCTTGGTGAACAGTCAAGCAGAGAAGGTAAACAGAGTTTTACCTGCTATATATATATATATATATATATATATATATATATATATATATATATATATATATATATATATATCCTCATTAAACAAGATATGAATAATTATAATCACATGCAAATTACAGAATACTCTGAATTAATTAAAATGGCTAAAGAAATATATGTTTAATGATTCAAGATGTATTTTGTCATATTTATATGCAACTAATGCTTGTTTTTGAATGCTGATTCATGTGTAGCAGTATCTTTACCCAAACTAATGACTTGTGCCAGGAGCATGGCCTCAAACTGAATGCTAAGAAATCCATCATTATCCCCTTTTGGGAGAATGGCATTCCCCACTAATTATCACATTAATAACAACATACTAAGTACACAATCAGTCGTGAGGGACTTGGGCACCCAGGTTGATAGCAACCTCACTTTCGACCACCACATTGACTCCATTGTAAGGAAGGCTTTCTACATGGCCCACATCGTAAATAAGGGCATTTCTTCCAGGAACAAGGAGGTCATAACATCCCTGTACTCCTCCCTTATCAGACCCATTATTGAGTACAATGCCCCCTTTGGCATGTACCTTGACAAGCACATGCAGCAGTTGGAGAGACCACAGAGGTTCCTGACCAGGAAAATCCAGGGTCTCAAACACCTATCCTATACAGATAGGCCAAAAGCCCTGTCTCTCTACTCAGTCTCATACAGACTGCTCAGAGGTGACCTGTGTCTGGCATACGAAGCCATCTCAGACCCAGCCTTGATGGAGTTGCTGCATATCCGTAAGACAAACTCCACTTGAGCAACCCACATGCAAGGCCTTAACCTGGTCTGTGACGTTAATAGAACCTGTTGGCAGGATAGATATGTGTCCCAAAGACTCCCCCATTTGTGGAACAGACTCCATCTCCATGTCAAGCAGAGTACCTCTCTATCCCTCTTTAAGAGGAACTTGGATGACTGGATGAGAAACAGAAAATACACCCCTGGGACCCCACCTGTGTCCCTGCTGAACAGAGGAAACAGGTGCTGACTTTGATGGAACATGAGCAAAATTCTTGGCTAGGCTGAAAAGGGCCTCCTGGCTAATAGCCTAGTATCATCCTATGAACCTATATATATATATATATATGTTTGCCAGTTGTTGGGATTTTTTTTTAACAAGCAGGAAAGCCTTGTTTGAATTTTAAATGTGATGCCAGAAAAGTCTTTTTCTTGTTTTAACTGGCAACCTGGGAGATGTAAAACATGACCACTAGCAGACATTTGGTTGGTCAAAAAAATTCTTATGCTTATACTGGTAATGTAGCAACCTTAGTATATTAGCTCCTGATTAATTGCATATGCTCTGCATTTTAATAACATGTGAAGTAAATTACTTTTTCTGAACAACCTTGTTAGTACATGTTAATTAAATCACAAATGTATCTATTTTAAGCATTGACCTTATGCAACAGAAATCTGTAATGTATTATAGTGGCTATTATAGAATATAGAACCTGAACAGTCTTGAAAAAGCTAATAATGTGAGGGCTGGGGAGAGATTGAAGTCTGGAGTAGTGCACTGAACTGAAACTCTGAGATGCTGGCAACATGTTTCCTGTGTCCAGGTTTGATTCTCTCAACTTTCACCTGACTACATTGTGACTCTGAGCAGGTTAACTAACCAGACAGTATTCTGGAGCCTTTAGAAAACTGGGGTTGTTTCCTTAATTGTCTTCTTGACTGCATACTTGGAAGCTACCTATTAACCTAAACATTAAATATGTTTAAATGTATACAAACTACTATATCATAATAAGGGGGATGGAGCTAAAACAGGACTTTCTAACCATTGTAAGTTATATTTTTATAATATACAATATAAAACAATTTGATGTTATGCATATATGTAAAAAATGAATGCAAAGATTTCAGAATATCCCACAGCATAACATACAGATGTGGATGACATTCTAGACTATTTTAAACTAAAGGCACTTAGCATAAATCTGTGTAAGAGAGTAAAAGAGAATTAGAAGGGTCGTTTGAATTTGATTTCTATTCAAACTAGGAATATGGAAGGGAACTGGTTTACTTGTAGTTTAGTTATCTTTAATATTATCAATGCTTTTTTATGTGTGTCAGTGTCAGATACAATGATCATTCAGGCAATAGCTTTAATTCTGTTTTCATACGGCCATTATTTCTAAGGACCTGAGTTATTAGTATGTTCATCGAATAGCAATGGCAAATTCTATAAGAAGTACATGAAAATGCTATATCTGAATATGAGGAAAAGCATAATAATGGCATGAGACTTTAACTGTATCCTTAAAGAAAATGATACTGAAGCAATTAACAAACCTAGAGGTTTAGCATTGGCTAAAACTTTTGTAAACTTTACTGACTTACTTAATCTTGTAGATATCAATAACTTTTCAGAATCAAATTATTTATTTTACACCTATTACTCTTATGGATTTGGTACACCATCAAGAATTGCTATGATATGCATTTTAAATAGTTTGATTTCTAAAATAGAAAAGGTAAAGGTGATAATTCTTTATCAGACCACAGTGCAAATATTTATATAGCAATGATAAATCCAAGAAAAGTTTGTTACTTTTAATAGTCTACTAGTCTATATAGCAAAAGTAAAAAAAATTAAAGAGTGGTTTTATAATAGAAATACAACAGTTTGTAGATTTCAATAATAAAGGTGAAGTTTCTGATGTGATTCTATTGGACTTGATGAAAGCATATTTATATGGAAAAGTCTCTAGTTGGTACTACAACAGGCGAAAGAAATGGGACAAAGATGTATTGAAACTGCAAGGAAAAATAGACAAAATAACTTTAGAACTATAAAAAGGACAAAAAAAATACCTATTACAAATAAAAAAAATAATGCAACGTTTCAGAAGATCCCACAACATAAGTTTTCCATTAGTTTGGAAAAATTCAAAATACATTCTCATTTTCTAACTCCTAATGGCTTAAATGAGTTAGCTCTTTGATGCAAAATGGAAGTAAGAACTAATCGTATCAACAACATATCTGCTGTATTACAGAATTATAAAGATGCGGGAGAAATTCTGGTCTTTTGTTTTAAAAAGCACTGTGAGAACAGTTAATACACAGAATAGTTGTGTAGAAAATGGAAACATAATTGGTGCATTTTAAACAGGAATATACAACAAAAAGATTATTTTCATAGTATATATGAAAAATAGATAAAACATTTCTATAAATAAAATAAGCAAATTAAAAGGTTGAAGGAAAATAAAGCACCAAGTAATAATGGCATCATTCATGAATTATATAAAATATTGCCTCACAATGTTTTATCTCTTCTACAGAAAGTGTTCAAAGAAATTAAAACTACATTTAACTCACCTCACCGTTGAATGATGCAATAATTTCTCCTTTATTAAACTAGGATAAATACCCATATCTATGTTCTTCTTTTCGACTTATATCATTACTGAATGTTGACTACAAATTTTTAATGCTAACCCTGGTCAATAGGTTAAAATACATTACCTACATTAACAGAGGAAGATTAAACTGGATTCTTATTAAATAAAGAATCATAGGATAACATCAGAAAAATAATTGTTTTAATTTATTATCTATAATTACCCTGGATCTTGATAAGGCCTATGGCTGAGTAAATTTCTCTTATCTAATTAAAGTAATAGAAATATACATATTTCCAAGTACTTTATATATTTTATTATTCATCTTTATCAAAATCCATTCTCATATGCTAAACTAGGTTATTTTCACAAAGATAAACAAGGGCACAAAACAAGGTTGACTCTGGTATTTTTATTACTTGTTCTAACTACTGAGCATTTAGTCAGTTACATAAAACTTAACCATTATGTAGTTGTATTTAAAATAAATTATCAATATACTTCCAAAATTCTTTTATTTGCTAGCAATAAGGCAATAAACTGCTAACAATATAATTGATTCTTCACTAGTAAAATAAAACAAACTTATTAAAATATTTTGAACTGATGTCAGGTCTAATGTTCAAATAAAATGAGCACCATATTAGTCAACGAAAGTTAAATGAGTTGATGGAAACTAATATCAAATATAAAATGTAATAGTAAAGAGATTAAATAGTTGGGGTTCTTACAAGCAATTTTAAAGTGATAATAAATTATAAAACTATTTTAGACAATATTAAAGCAATAATAAATACATATAACAAGTTATTATTTTCTAGGAAAATTTGGATGATTTTGATCAAAATATTTATTTTACCCAAAATATTATATTTTATACAGACAACTTGTTTAGTTCCTTCTAAAGAACACAAACAATTTAATGAAATTTTTGACATTCTCATGGCACCCCAACAAACATGTGATATTATGTAAGAGAATGGAAAGTTGATGGAATAGGATTTCCTGAGCTAAAAACATATGGTATGGCTTAAGTTATTAAAACAGTAGCTTTGTGGTTAAATTCTGATTATTCAGCCATTTTGAAAAACCGTGGCAAAAAAATTAGTTAAATAAATAAAACATATCACCATATAAACATATGCAAACTGTGAATAATGATATCAAGTAGCTGTTAAATAAGTATTTATTTAAAAGCACCAATAATCCAGCAAATTTCACTTACATAAACATTATAACAAAACATTTGGAAATTTTACATATAAATATCAGGATATAAAAGCATGGAATTTCAAATTATTCTCAATACCATTTATACTAGACTGTATAGATATTCTGAATTTTCAAAATATGCTAAACTTAAAAAAAACAAGAATTTGATCCTTTGGAATCAAATTTTAAACATAAGACTATTTAATGGATAAATATTATTTAGATATGGAAACTGGCTAATAGCACAAATCAATAGATAATTCTTAATCTCTAAATGTGATTTAATGTCAGATATAATTAAAAAGACCATTCACCCATTTTTGATTTTCTAAACAATATTGAAACAAGTAGTGAGATATGAATATCATATTTATTTAAATGTATAAATTAAGAATTATAAATCTTGCATCTAAGATAAATATTGGGATTATGTTCTCCAAATGAGTGGTTCAACTCTAACTACAACAGAAAAAAAATACTTAATACCCTCAAAAAACTAATTCAGCTTTATTTTGGAGATTATTATCATGGAATGTCTCTATACTTCATTTATCACTCCAAAGAAAATTGTAATTATATACAAAACGAAAAGTGTTGGCTATTGGAGGTGTTAAGCAAAGCAGACTGGCAGGATATGGTTTATGACTGCAAATATCTACATCTTTAATGGGGAAAAAAATAATGGTTCATACAAATGTTGTGGTCTAATAAATTTACATTAACTAAACATTTGGTATTGTTTAATGTCCCAGTTCTCTGATGTATATGTAAGTATCAATCCCCACTTCTCTGGAGATTATCAACAATAGTCAGAATTATGACTACAAAGAATTGGAAAAATGAAGTTGTGTCTTCATTTACAGAATTTATAAATACTGTCACTGTTGCATGTCATAAAGAAATGTGTACTGCAGGGATGAAAACAAACAAAATAACCACATACTCTAATTACTGGATAAAAATTGAATTCATTAGTAGAGGAATGTTAATCTATGTTCTATGATCAGTTTATGGCTGTTCAAGGAATTTTACTAATGTACATATCAAGGATTGATATTGGCACTTGTGTAAATAGTTATGTGTTTTATCATATTAATGTGTTTGTTTCTGTATATAAGACTGTGATAAAATATTAAAAAAAAAACACTAACCTATAATATTGAATGGACATTCACAAATCTTCCCCAGGCTTATCTTGCATGTCCATCCTTGAGGTAAAGGGTAACTCTTGATATTGGATGTTCTGGTCTAATCCAAAATGGTCAAAAGACTAATTGCAATATCTACCTATGAGCCAGGTAGGTAAAAGAACTGATGGATGTATCATCTTCCCAGTGAAAATACACCCTGTATGCACATTGGCAGGAAACTGTAACGCATCAGATCCCTATGACTCAGACTGCTTCTTAATTGCTAAAGTTTTAATTGGTGGACATTTAAGGCTGCATGTATTACTAACTTACCTAGTATCAGCTGTTAGCCCCACATTATTACATTAACTCATTGTCTCCACTTCAGATGACTAACCAGATGCTGTTGGGTGACCGAAATGTTAATTTGCTGTGTCTCTCTTAGGCACTACACTAATGGATTATGTTGCAGAACTGAATTTCATGCATTTCTTGTGCTTCTTACCAGGTTCAATGAGTAAACTAGTAATCATACTCTCCTAAACAATGTGGTTACAATTAGCTCCACTATAGTATTCCATCCTACCCACTGTACCGACTGGCCATTCACCAGTCCACTGTTTTGATCCATCAAAATATCTAACATTTCATGTCAGTTTTAGCTTAAGATCCTTTTCATCGATTAAACATAACCATAACTGTTATGAATGTAGCCAAATGACAAGAGTTGTATCTTTTATTACTATAACCTAAATTATACTTATGACAAGTTAAGGTAACAGTCCAAAAAAAAACATTTTAATCCTTTTCATCAGTTTATTAAAGAGGATTACCTTTAATGCATAACCTTTGAATTAAGTTCTCTTCAATCTGGGATAGTCTAGTATGAATAAAAGGAAATGGGGTATTGGGCAGAATATGATTTTATTTTGTTTTATTTTATTTTACTTTTGTAAAAAAAGGTAAATGAACTAGTCCAGGGATTTTTTTTCAGGAACAACCCTAACCAACAGGCAAAGACAACACTCACAACAATTTGAACAAAAATACCATAAGTACATGTAGTAAAAACAAGTTTGTATACAACACTGACATTTTAATAACAACTATGAATAACTGTTGAAGGAACTAAGATTAAAATACATATGAGTGCAATACATGAAATCAGAAAAGGAACAAGTTGCATAAGAAAAAAACATATTGCATTAACAAATAAATAGCAAAGCATAGTAGCTGGATTTTTTATATGTACTTTATACATTGAGAAGTTTTATATGTACTATATATAAAAATAAAACAATGCAATGATAAGCAATATAAGGAAATAGGAAATACTTTATTTATATATTTATTTATTTATTTATTTATTGGCATTTGTTTACTGGAAAAGTCCAGCTGGTGAACAAGAGCCCATTATCAGTGGAGGCCCAGGGATAAAAGCCCCACTTAACAGAGAAAATTTAAAAAAAATTTCAAACATATTACATAAGAAACAGCTGAAAATTATAAATTTCAAAAATAAATGCTATTGTAAGACATAGAGATATACTAAAATATGTTACAAAGAGAACATGAAAAAGTAAAGTAAAATGGGCCAGATTCAATAACACCTACACTAAGTGTACATGATATGTATTCAAGAACATTCCTAACACATTTTTGTGCTTTCTAATAACTCAGAAAGATTATGCTAAGTGTACATGTAGTCTACACTTTGTGGTAATCTTTATGAATCCCAGTCAGTATTTAGAGCTGCAAGAAAATCAGTAAGAAAAGTAAAATTAAGAGGAAGATGGTGTGAATTATATCTGTGTTGTCTGTCCACTCAGAACAGTGTACACTTAATGTACACTTAGTGTAGGCGTTATTGAATCCCGGGGATACAGTTCTGAAGTGCATCCTTTTGACAATTCACAGTATATTTACAATTGAACTAAACTCATGACTTAAAGTGGAGTTGGGTAGAGATTTTGTACAGATATGATAAGATGAAGTGTAATTTACATAATGATCATCAAGAATGTTCTAATTCCAGAGCTATGCCTATTGTAAAATATAGTTAAGCTGAGTGACTGTAAGGGGAAGGTTTAAGAGCTAACCTACATCTCTGACATGATTACATATGCATTCTTTTACAAGACTGGATCTGATTTTTTTTTTCATGAAAAGCATCAAGTTATTTATATCTTTAATTACTTCTGTCATAAAATTTCAGCAGAATGGTGTGACCTTTGAACATTATTTTTCAGTATTTTGGTTCATTTATTATAAGAAGCTTCAATAATATATCTGTTTAACTGAGGCAGGGCTAGCCACCCGGTGGAGTGAAAAGTGGCTCTAGATAATTGTCATTGTTAAAGTGGCACCCCAACCCAGTGTGCAAAAATGGGAAAAAGGGATTGTAGATAGATGAAGGGATGAATAAAATATATGTTATGAGAAATAAAGCTAAATACCTTTGAACTAGACAAAATGCCTCACTTTCCAATTCTTGGTCATTCTGAAAAGAAATCAAAAAGTGCTTGGCTGCAGCAAAAATTCAAACCCATTTACATTTGCATGTAATAACAGTGATGTGGTCACAACAGATATACCATGATTCTTGAGAATACATGCCTTCAAACACACTTGTCCAGCAAATCTTTCTTAGAACTCACAGCCTGAGTACACCAATTTTCATAATGAATGGACTTGTGGCTGTAGAGTAATTGAGCAAATTCGCCAGGGTAAAAAATATATAAAGCAGTTTTGTGGGTGGGGGCAGCATTACCATTACCTTATTATTCCATTCCCAGATCATCGCACCTTAAAGAAACAGCAGTCATCAGAAAACAGTAAGAAACTGTATTACTCTTTTTTTTGGAAGCTCTGTCCCTGGAGAACATAACAAATAATGTACATGTGACATCAAACCAATCATATATGGAGTAAGCAATAACAAGTGAGCAACTACTACCTGAAAGTATGAAACTCAAACAGCTGTGATATGAGCAGCCTCTCTCTGGGCAAAACAATGTAAGTTTAAACATTCAAAACTGTCAAACAGCACAGTTACTTACTTAGGAGTCCTATAAGGTGCCTAGATTGTATTTGTCCTCAAAGTGTGAACCCTACCTCCTCCAAATCTTCTTCCATCTCAATCCCATTTCTGTATATTTACCAATAAGGAAACCACCACTTGTGTCTTTCAGCTTTTCCCGGTTAGGGGTCGCCACAGCAGAACTCCGGTCCGCTAATGATTGGCAGTATATTTTTACGTGCCGAGTTGCCAGCCCTGACGCACAACCTTCAATGAAGGTACACCCATTCAAGCATGTCTCCAGACAGAAGACGCTCTAGCTAAGAATCAAACCGGACAACGTCTTACTGTGAGGCGACAGCGCTACCGCAGCACCACCACCGCACCACTGTTTTGACTAAATTACTTGTGTCAGGAACTCCATGTTGTGATAGTTTAAATCCAGTTTTCCCAAAATATGACCTCCATGCATTGTAAAACTTCTTACCAAAATCTTCATTTGCATTCTATGCCAATTTTATATACCTCTCACTTGTAAGCAGGTAGAAATTGGCCCAGATGCAAAGATTACATATCTAAGTCTCTCTTCCTTTACAAACATATTCCCCATCTTATTTTCATTGCCAATGTACTTGAAAAGATATAATACCCCAACTCACTAACTGCTTTAGTAAGTATGGCATCCTAAACAGATGTCAACAACACTTCCATGCAAAGCTGCTGTTTGCATCCTTACTGGCTGCATAATATTAGATTCATATTTCAGTGATTGATAATGCCAAGTTCAAAACCTGGCAAAATTCATCTTGGAGCGTGGATCTCACAGATTTTGCCTTGTATACCTTCTTATCAAAATTGAAGTCATACTGTGCTTTGAATGTTTGGAAAGAGTTACACTATTTTATTCCAAATGGATTTTTTTTCAAAGTTTAGGCAGTCTTGTTTGAACAAGTAATCACAAACTGAGTAAACCAGTCTTCATTGATTTAAGTAAGACCTTTAGTCTGATCAGCCATTCCATCTTATTTTATTCTGTCTATGCAGAAGACCTTAGTGAAGATTATGATTAGTAGTTCCTAAACTATCAGTTCAACTAACAACTGATTGGGCGACCAAGGCAGCATACACACTCTTACTTTAAAACATTTATTAACATACTGGAGGTAAGCGCTTTCACATAAAAATGCTTCTTCAGACCTATACAAACACCAAAAATTCACAGGCTGATATACACTCTCTAAAATTTAAATCATCCAGTGACAAAACTCACTTAATTAAGTTCATAATAACTTCTTAAAAACACAACACAACCTAAAAATACATACATAAAAATATTCAATAGCACAAATAACATATGCTTTTAACAGAGCATAACATGTCAAAAATAACAAAAAATATATATATTATCTAATATTAAAATATATATAAAAATATAAAAGACAATTATTTAGATACCCTATGTTTCTTCAAAAAGGGCTTGATAGAAGCCCGCTCATTAAGCCCAAGACCTCTATCAGCTCTTAGAATAATCATCCAATTATTTTACAGAACCTCTATCCATATTTATAGAGAAACATCTAAGACCACTTATAAGTTTAAATAGGACAGTATTACAGGACTCCAAACAGTTTCTTTTAGATTTGTATGAATGTATCCAGGTCACTGGGAATATAGAGAGTTTGACTTTTGTGACGATGGACATCCAGTCTTTATTTACCATGATACCAAATGAACTAGGGCTTTGTTACATACATGAATATTTGTAGTCACATAGTAATTATGAAGCAGCCAAGATTGAGTTGATTTGTTTCCTTTTGGAAATTGTACTGGAAAATAATGTTTTTATTTTTAAGGATGAATTTTTCATCCAGAAACATGGCATAGCTATGGGCACTTCGTGTGCCAATAGCTACACCAATATGTTTCTAGCACATTGGGAAAATGAAATCTTGTTTAAAGTACAGGCCTTTATTAGTCGTCATCTTTTATCGATGTTTTGTCGATGACGTCTTCCTCCTTTGGAGTGGTAGATCTGATGAGTTAGACACTTTTTTTGCACAGATTAATAATTTATGTGAATGTCTGCGATTTACTATGACCTCCTCCAGGGAGAGGATTGAGTTCTTAGAATTATTTGTCGAGAAACTTCCAGGGTCTTTAATTAACATGGGAGTGTATCACAAAAGTTGTTCTAGTAACACCCTACTCACCCAAGCACCCTACTCACCCAGTGTAGTATGCACCCTAACCATGTGTTTCATAATTTGATACGTGGCCAGGGTATAAGAGCCTCAAGACTTAACCCCACTCTTGAAGGCTTTCAGTCTGAGATTGGGACTTTGCAGCAGAGGCTAGTGTCGAGAGGGTATTCAGTAAATGAAATTTTGGTTAATTGGTCTGATTTGAGTACCCTTAGAAAAGGGATAGCAGCTCCCTATTATGGGCCAAAGGTAGCTGAGTTAGTGGAATGACCATCTCCTGTGGTCAAACAATTTGATTTTGTGAGGATCCCTCTATTCTTTACTAGAGATCAAAGAACTCTCTGTGATATTTTTAAACAGCATTGTTCCGTTTTACAAGTGGACCCTGAAATAGGTGGTATTGTTGGTTCTAGCCCGTCTTTTACTTTCAGGAATAAAATGAATTTAAAGAGAATGCTCTGTAGTGAGAGGAGCTTGAATAATGAGTTTGTTAGAATAGGTACCACTGTGCCATGTGGAGGTTGCAACTTTTGTGAATTTATCAATGTGTCTGAGACTTTTGATCATTCAGATATGAATAGAAGTTTCTCCTTCAATGTGAATGCGGATTGTAAATCATCTAATGTTGTATATCTTGCCCAGTGTACCATCTGTAATTCATTTTATGTAGGGAAGACCAATCGGTCCCTACATGAAAGAATTAGGGAACATGTATACAGTATTAGGAAGGGCATTGTTAGCAATGCCCTTTCCAAACATGTTATGGAACATGGAGAGTTGCACCAATTCACTTTTAGAGTGATTGACATCATTACCCCAAGTATACGCTTGGGAGACATACGTAACAATACTGAATTTAAGGAAAATAATTGGATGATTATTCTAAGAGCTGATAGAGGTCTTGGGCTTAATGAGCGGGCTTCTATCAAGCCCTTTTTGAAGAAACGTAGGGTACCTAAATAATTGTCTTTTATATTTTTATATACATTTTAATATTAGATAATATATATATTTTTTATTATTTTTGACATTTTATGCTCTGTTAAAAGCATATGTTGTTATTTGTGCTATTGAATATTTTTATGTATATATTTTTAGGTTGTGCTGTGTTTTTAAGAAGTTATTATGAACTTAATTAAGTGAGTTTTGTCATTGGATGATTTAAATTTTAGAGAATGTATATCGGCTGTGATTTTTTGGTGTTTGTATAGGTCTGAAGAAGCATTTTTATGTGAAAGCGCTTACCTCCAGTATGTTAATAAATGTTTTAAAGTAAGAGTGTGTATGTTGCCTTGGTCGCTCAATCAGTTGTTTGTTGAACTGATTCTATTTTATTTTTCTGATCGAGCGTTTATTCTGTGGATTATTGTTGTTTTCTTTGTTTAGTTCCTAAACTATATTTTTAAATAAACTATGATTATTAAAGTTAAAACTTATATTCTCTTATGGAAATCTTCTAATGAGTGCCACACAACTCTGAGTATAGCATTTTACTATTCCCATTATGTATTAACCCAGCATTAAACTCCCCCAGTCTTAATTTGTTGAGATATGCTGATATCATGATCATCATATGCCCATCCATATCTGACACACTTACTTAAGGTCTGAAACAGAAATGGAAATCATTCAAAGAGAATTAAAGTCTAAATGTCTAATTCTTGCCTTAGCACACCAGTACCACATGAGCAGGTTAGTAAGTCTGCTGGATACAGGACTGGCTGTATCTCTCCTTTTAAATATCGTGGCCTTTTATACAACCATCTTATAACCAACATACTATTCTTACAAGTAGAATAAGCATGCAGCTATCTGCTTCTCAGCAAACATACCTTATTCCTAAAGCCAGGGCTAATATTGAGAAAGGGATTCTTCTTCCTCTAATGCCTTTGCCTGAATCATCTTCAGCTAAATCTTTACAACATATTAAATCTTCAGGAATACAGTTTTCAGATTTATCCTGATTGCTCCTGAACTAGACCACCAATTCCCCATCTTAGCCAGATTGTATGCTGTTGCTGTTCAACTTTTTAAGAGTACTGCCATTTAATTCAAGGCCACAAATAGCTGCTTTCATGATAAAGTAGCAGTATAAGATGAAAATAGAACTCTAAAACCTCGGCAGTGGTAATACACAAACACTCAAAAGAATGTATTGCTCACAATAAAGTTTTTTGTTAAAAACTGACAAAAGTTGCTTCTTAAGCCTTATATAAGATTTTTTAAGATTGTTATAAGACTTCAATATGATGAACCATTATTGGTATGATTAACATACAATTCTTTTACATATTTATTTAATTTACTACTTATGTGAGTGGAGGGTACTGATTTCTTTGTTAGGCAACAGAATGACTACTGAGATTACATTACATCTTATGCTTCTACCAGTTTTCCATGGCAACTGAATTTTGATTGGTTCCATAAAGTCATGTGACAATTGAACAATATTATATAACAACTATATTATGTAATAGATAACTAGTTCTGATGAAGTCCTACCAATAAGGAAGAAAGTGCTTAACTTTTAACAGTTTTGCTTGAAAAATATATTTCTTGAAGAAATTAAAATTATTCTTTCTGCTTTAATACGTTCTTTGATGGTTGGTTGTTTTTTAACATCAATTGAGTGATTACCAAGACTAGGAGAACGCTTTTTGATTTTTTGGTTGTTATATCTTAACATTTCCCAAGTGAATGCTTTGTTTTAAGTAGATTCTAGGCACTGAACTTAAGTTTTTATTTGTAAAAAGAACAACCAGCACTCTGTAAAGCACAGAGAAAAAAATTACACCATTGTTGTATATCAAGTAAAATACCAGCCACATAAAAAAAGTATTTTCCCATAGGTACATAGGTAAGTACTAGGCTAGCTACCCTTGAGAGCCATTTTAAGTCTAGCCAATTTTCCTTTTTATGCTTGAATTAACATATCCCATTTTGTTAGAGACTGGTCCTACTCTTCTCAGGGTTAATAATTATATATTACCTGTAAAGAGAATAATTGGGATCATACCAGTTATTCTCATTAGAGTAACAAGAATAACTGAGATCATACCATATTAATTTGAGGGGACCATGGGATAATGAATTTAGGAGCTGCCTCTGTCCATTAGTAGAACAGGTGGCAGACCCGGGGTAAATTTTCTGTTTACAATCCATAGATCCTAGTTGCATTTGAATAAGAAGTTTGTTTTTATGTGGAGTGGGAGTCTGTTCTAAAGGAGAGGTGTCCTCTGTGAGATATACCTGTTTCTCCAGACCATTCTGTTGATGTTGCAGAAGAGGTTTAAATCCCTAGCCTGAGTATTTGTGATGCCATTTGACTTGCTGATTTGCAGTAAATCCATTCGTACTGGGTTGGTGGACGCCTCGCATGCCAGACACAGGTCACCTGTTAGCAGTCTGTAGGATACTGAGTATAGTGACAGGGATTTGAGTTGCTCCATGTAGGAAATATTGTTTAGGCCTTGTATCCTTTCAGTAAGGTATCTCTGTGGGCTTTCCAGATGTTACAGCTGGCTGAACAGATACGTACCAAAGGGGGCACTATAACCAATGATTGTCCTAATGAGGGCTGAGTAAAAGGGAAAATGTATTCCTAGATCTAGACACAATCCCATTGTTTAATAGCTGTACAATATAGAAGGACTTTCTTACAACAATGGACATTTGCTTGTCAAACGTCAGGTCAGTGTCCACATATGTTCCCAAATCCCAAACAACTGGGTCAACTATTAGGAGCATATTGTTAATATGGTAGTTCCCAGGGATAGATGACTTTCAAAAGAATACAATAATGCATGTTTTGGCATTTAGTTTCAGATTTTGGCACCAGTTATGTATACATGTATTTATTCATTTATTTATTTATTTGTTTGTTTATTTATTTATTTATTTATTTAGAACAGACATTCCTGCAGTTTGTTTGCAAATTCCCTGTGGGCAAAGAGAAGAATGTGTTGCCATGTCCATAACTTCAATAACCAAATTCACAGGGGGAAAACAATGCCCATGGTCCCCAGGGGAACATGAGACAGCAGGCAATATTGCAGGCATCAGCAGTGGGTTGACCAGAGGGTATGTCAGTGGCAATAAAAATGCAGTGCACAATGGG
This sequence comes from Protopterus annectens, assembly GCF_019279795.1. Classification (NCBI taxonomy): domain Eukaryota; kingdom Metazoa; phylum Chordata; order Ceratodontiformes; family Protopteridae; genus Protopterus; species Protopterus annectens. The sequence continues at coordinate 1,829,753,779 of NC_056726.1, forward strand.
CAGTGCCTTTATAATCGGTGTGTGTGAACCACTACCTCCTTCACAGTGTCTAGGGAACATTACCTAAAACACATACTGGAGCATAAATGTGACTACAGTATCCTGCAGGATTTCCTCAATGTTGTAGCACACTTCTACATGTTGTAGTTACATAAGTATGTACTGTACACTGAGCACAACACTCATGACTTCTTCTGCCACCATGCATTTGGTTATTAAAGCTGCGAGCATGGCAGTGCGTGCTTCTCTTTGCTCACAGGGAATTTGCAAACAGCCATATTTCTCTGCAGCTGAATGTCACTTCAGCCATGTGTTCCCAGTCAAATGTACCACAGGGAAATGTCTCACTGCCTAGGCGCCTGAACCCATTTCGAGATGCGACCTGATCTTGTGACATAATAGTTAGGACTAGGTTTAGCAACAATGACAGTCACTGGAAAATGTTATGCTTGAGGAGTCTCAAGGATTTTCTCAGGAATGGGGATTGCTGATGAAATGTCCTCTGGAACAGGAACATTGGACAAGTTACTCTGAGAATTAGAGCCCTTATGAAGGGCTTGTTAGCTTGAAAGTGCTTAGCAGTGCACTTTTTATTTTATTTTATTGCTTTATAAATATTCACTGTTTTTCTAAAAGTTTTGGTGCGGTGTCTCCTGCCTTTTGTGCCTTTTGGATTTATATATTGTTTACTAGCAGAGTGACTTTGGTGCATGTGATCTTTTTGTGGTTTACTTTTGGATTTTATATCTGATTATACCAATAACTCCCTTTTAAACTTTATTTATACAAAAGTTGCTTCTTTCAAGATACTGCTCAGGATCATGGGTATTTTTATGTGAATATATTACCCAGAATTCGATGTTCAGTCTAATATTTCGTAAGATCTATTTATTAATCCAAGGCTTCTTATCTTTTGGAACCATTACTCATCCTACTAGTGTTAATTTCAATAGTTTTAATATTCTCATATCTATAACTGAGGATAATTTCAATAGTCAGTATGAGTAATACCTCAGATCTCCTCAGAAAAGTGCTCATTGGCCTAGAGCGGCTAACCCAATCAGCAAAGTGTAAATAAAGAAAGAAATACAGAAATAAAAAATATCCATCAGGCAATTTACATTATTAAAAACTCTTCTTCATCCATAACTGATTTTAAACTAGACATATTATACCAGTTAATTTTATTAACTTCCCTGTTTACTAATGAAAGGAAGCTTGTTCAGTATTTCTGTGTTGGGAGTTCTATTGGTAGTTCAGTTGAGTGGATGTTTTCTCCCAAACATGTTTGTTAAAATGTAATTTAATCTAATTGTTAAAGTTGTTCATTAGAAACAGTTTGATGACTTTACGGTAGTAAACTGTCATAAGTAACATGATGAAGTAATTTAAAATGAAGATGAGGTAATTTAGAAGAAGAAATGAAAGCAAATTAAAGCAAATAAATGAAGTCTGAACTGAAAATTGTGATGATGACTAAGAGTGTGAAAAAAGCTGGCATCAGTTTCACAGGCTATGCAAGAGCTAAATTGTCTGTCTAAATAATTGGCTGTATATACATAAAAAATGGAAATAAGTGAGACATATGATGGTGAGCGGCTGCACATACAATATTATCTCATGCTGCCACTGAAACAAAGGAGAAGTTCAAAACAAGGTAAATGAAATGGGTGGATGAATGGTACATACAGATCAACCTTTTTTAGAAGGTAAACAAAAAAAGGGAATCTGAGATTATTTGGCATGCTGGAAGTTGAAAGTGCAAACTGTTTACTTTGCTAAAACCAAAATGATGCACTGATCTGAGTTCACAAAAAAATATTTGGGAATAAGAAGACTGCATCTCTTGCTATTATCTACAGTGAGTAAAACTATGATAAGCTGAAGATAAAATTGATTCACTCTGCTCACTGCATCAGAAGAAGCAGGTATTAGGAATATTATGGCAGACAGGAAAGAGGTTTACACATGATGGTTGGTTCTTTTTTGTAAATCACTCATGAGTGTGCTGACTATTGGTTGAAATGGTAAACAGAAGTCCTGTCAGGTGGACATAAGTGATCTGACAGCACTTATCAAAAATAGTAGAGATCGTTTATCTACATATATGTACACATATTTAAATATTTATATAACTATTACATATTCAGACTTTATTTCATTTTTATATATATATATATATTATATATATATATATATATATATGGAACCTAAAATTACAATTTAAGAGCTGGAAACCACACCTCTAGTGTTAGATAGGAAGTACAATGCTCACTACTCTAACTGGTAAGCAGTAGGACTTATCCAAGGTGATACACCAAAAGTGTGATGAGAGACTTAGGGACAGAGGTGGACAGTGGTCTCACCTTCGATAACCACATCGCCACAACAGTCAGGAAATCCTATGTGGCACACTTCATCACTAAGGGCTTTTCATCAAGAAAAAAGGAGGTCATTGTCCCACTGTACTCATCCCTCATTAGATCCATTATAGAGTACAACACCCCATTTGGTATGTACCTCACAAGACATCTGCAACAGCTGGAAAGGCCACAGAAATACCTCACTAAAAGAATCATAGGCCTAAGCAGATGCCCTATGCTGACCATCTAAAAAAACTCCAGCTATACTCTGTAGCATATCGTCTACTCAGAGGTGATCTCTGCTTAACATACAAGGCCATATCAAACCTTGAGCTGTTGGACATTTTCCACTAAAAGAAATCACAATCCCTCAAAGCCACATGCTCCAGGGATCTAAACCTTGTCATCACAATGAACAAAACATGCTGGAGGGATTGGTTCCTGACCCAGAGACTCCCCATACTCTGGAATAGACTGCCCATACATGTCAAGCAGAGCGCCTCCTTGGCCCTCTCCAAAAGGAACCTTGACGATTGGAACGGAGATAGGAAATTCACCTCGGGGATCACGTCAGTCGCCCTGCTAGACAGGGATCCAGGGAAGTAAATATTATGGGAAGAAATATCCAGGGAATTGTTTGGCTAGGCTTGTATAGGCCCTAGGGCCGATAGTCTAGTACCAACCTATGAACCTAACCTATGAACCTATATATACAGACTAAAACAAAACAAAAAAATCACTTCCCCCACTCTTTGCACCATAACAACATCCTGATTTTTTCCAAAATTTCTGACAAAACTCACTTCTTTTTAAACAAAATTCTTTGATCTAGCTTTCCAAATTTTCCACATCACATTGAATACTAATTTATTAATTCTCTGTATATCTCTTTTGTTCATAATAACTATACAAAATCATATTTAAATTTTTATGTTAAATGCTTTTAATGTTTTGTATCCAAATTTCTTTATTCAACAATTCTCAAGCCCTCTAAATCTTTTCACGTCACCAGAATATATAGTTTGATATTTATTCTTGTCTAAAAAATGACAAAATGATAACCTGTTCTCCCTCATTTTATATTTCATATTACATTTCACAAGTAATTTATCTATCAATAATCTCTATATACAGTCCTGCCATACTGCTGTTGTTTTACATTTACTTTTCTTTCCACTGTAGGCTTAACTATACTCTTCCATGGATTTAAGCAGAAAAAATCCATCATCATATACAAGTATGATCTTCTTCTATTTACTTCTATAATCTGTATGTCAGTTTTCAATAACTGATTTTTTTCTTGATTGTTCATCAATACCTCATTTTCACTGTGTTTCTTTTTCATTTTTTATACTTTCCTAAAAATCTCTATATTTCACATTAAAATTAATTTTCTTGTTTCTTATTTCCTACACATCAAACCCCAATGTAAATACAGAGATGCTGTATATACAACATGATTTATTAATCTGAATCCCCTTGTTTCTCATTAATTCACAAATGCCTATACTCCTCTCTTAAATGTATTCAAACCTGATCCTCAAATTATTCCTAATATAACCTGCATCACTTCTTTTTTAACTTTTTGGCATCATATATACATTACATATTTAGTTATACTTATTTTCCAAGTATTAATACATTTATCAAATACACTTTCTTTTTAAAAAAACAACTTAAATGTTCTTCATTTTATTTGTTAATAATGAGTACTAGACAAACTGTCTTTGCAGGTCATTGTAAGCCTAGCCAATTTTCCTTCAAAGGTGAGAATCAAACCCGCTAGCTTGTGTCTGTGAGGTAAACAACTTGACCATTATGCCAGCCCTGAATCTAGTTTCCTTTATTTCCTCTATTAATCTATTCCACTGTTCTAATACTACTTTGTGTTTCCCAAAAAGTAACTCCTAACAGAGAAAATGCAACAACAAATAGCCAGCCAAATATCTTTTTTTAAAACACAATCTCAGTCTCTAGCACCTCAGCTTATACTAAGCCTTCAAGGAGTAAAGGCAATGTAAAAAACACCTCCCTTATATCCCAGCAGCACACTAATAATCTTATAAAAAAACAATCAAACAATTCATTAACCTCACTTAGAAAAATTAAATTTAAAATACCTATTAACTAATTAAATTAAATATTTCCAGCAGCATTCAGTATTAAGACCACTCGGGGTCAATGTAGAAAATTTCAATATAAATAATGCTTCTTTATATAACATTTTTTTTGTTATAACACAGCCTACAACACATTGCACTTTTTCTAAAGTTGTTGCCTGTAAGTCTTCTACACTACTATTATGCAAATTCTTAAAATTAAGTGCTAAAGGGCTTTCAAGCCTAGCTGTTCTGATATCTCTCAAATGTTCTTGTAACCTGGTCTTGAAAGCCCTTTTAGTTTGTCATATATAAACAAGTTCGCAGTTGCATTTAATAGCATATATAATCCCAGGCAATTAAATTCACCTTTCTTAACAAAAGATATACAGTACCATTTATTTTATCAAAATAATTAACTATGTGAGTACTGCAAATACACTTTTTAAATAGAACAATGCCCACATTTTTCACAATTCTTGTTATCTTATCCACAAGTCTAATAAATTTACTGTGGACTACCATGTCCATAATGTTTCGACCCCTCCTATAAGAAAAAATGGTGGCTTATGTGCAACAGCATGTAAATCTTTATATTTACCCAAAAAGCCCCAAAAATGCATTGACATATTTTTTATTTCTGGACTCAAAACATTATATTTGGTAACTATAAAAAATATCCTATTATCCATTTCATTGTTATCTTTTCCTCCCTTATCATATATATTACCCAAATGACTATACACATTTTTTGATTATTACCAGATTTCAAAAGTTTAAGAAGACACTGGCTTGATAGGACTAATCTGGTCAACAAAGAGTAAATATTTAAAATAAAATAAATATATAGCTGTGAGGAAAAACAAGTTATATGTTTATGGAGTGGACCTGAATGTTATGTTCATAGGTTCATAGGTTCATAGGTAGGTACTAGACTATTGGTCCAGGGCCTGTATAAGCCTAGCCAAAAAGGTACCCTGGTTTTCGCCACCCAAGGAAATTATTTTCCTGTGCCCCTGTCGAGCACAGCCACAGAAGGGATCCCTGGGGTGAATTTCCTATCTCCCATCCAATCATCAAGATTTTTCTTGAAGAGTGCTAATGAGGAGCTTTGTTTTATATAGATAGGTAGTTTGTTCCAGAGTATGGGAAGTCTCTGGGACAGGAATATATCCCTCCAGCATGTTCTCTTTATTGTGGTGACAAGGTTTAGGTCCCTAGAGCATGTAGCTCGGAGGGATTGGGATTTCTTTAAGTGGAGCATGTCCAACAGCTCTGGGTTTGACATAGCTTTGTATGTTAGGCAGAGATTGTCTCTGAGTAGACGATATGTGACGGAGTAAATCTGGAGTTTTTTGAGACGGTCTGCATAGGGCATCTGTTTGAGGCCGGTAATCCTCTTTGTGAGGTATTTCTGTGGCCTTTCCAGTTGTTGTAGATGTCTTGTAAGATACATACCAAAAGGGGGGCTGTATTCTATAATGGGTCTAATGAGTGATGAGTACAGGGGAACAATTACCTCTTTTTTCCTGGATGAGAAACTGTTTGTGATGAGGTGTGCCATGTAGAAGGATTTCCTGACTACTGTGGCGATGTGATTATGAAAGAGGAGATTACTGTCCACCTGTGTCCCAAGGTCTCTTATCACACTTTCGGTGTTAAGTAGACTACTGCTATGTGGTAGTTCATGGGTACAGAGTTTTTACCAAAAGGGATGACAATGCACTTCTCAACATTGAGCTTGAGGCCATGGCTTTAACACCAGGCAACTGTCTCAGTGAGGCCCTTTTGTAGGATGTCCACATCGTTAGGAGTTTCAATTATGGCTCCTGTTTTGCAGTAATCTGCAAACTTCATTAGCCAAAGACCTTTTGTGTTAGCCTGTACTTCAGAGAAGTAGATACCAAACAAGAGAGGACCTGGGACTGAACCCTGTGGTACTCCACTTGTCACTGATCTGAAGTCAGATTTGAGTCTGCTACTTTCACAGTGTGGGTTCTGCCAGTGAGCCAGTTGGCAACTCATCTTGTGACATAGAGATTTATACCTAGTTTAGTGAGTTTATCTATAATTCCAGAGTGGGGGAAGGTGTCAAAAGCCTTGGCGAGATCTAGATAGGCTGTGTGAAACACCTTACTCTTATCTACAGCTTCAGTGACCACTTCAAAGAAGTCTATCAGGTTTAGGAGACATGATCTGCCTTTTACAAAGCCAAACTGGGTGGGGTCCAGAGTTTGGAGATTACCAATGTCATTGTTTATAAGTTCCATGATGATACGTTCCATAGCCTTGCAGACCAGGCTCGTCAGGCTAATGAGGTGGTAGTTCCCAGGGTCCATGGTGGCTCCACCTTTTTGGAGTGGGATAACTGTCGCTGTGTGCCATTCAGTGGGCACAAAGCCTGAGATGAGGCTATGATTGAACATGGTACTTAGGCAGGGTGCCAGTTCATTCTGTAGTTTGTGTAGAATGCAGCCTGGGATGTTGTCAGTTCCCATGGATGCTGTGTTCTTCGCTTTGGAGAGTGTGTTTTTTACCTGTGCAGCCATGATTACAGGAACTTTGGATTCTTCCAGTATAGAGATGGCCCTTTAGGGAGTGAGAGGGGAGTAAAGTTAGCACTGAACCTATCTGCCAGGATGTTGGCAATATCATTTGGTTCTGTATATTTAGTGCCATTGTGCTGTAACTCAGAGCAGGTCTGAGTGTTGCCATTGAGATTCTTGACATAGCTATAGAATGCTTTGTGCTTGTCTTTAGAATCTGTGGTGAGTTTGTTTTCATAACTAGCTTTGGAGGATTTTATGAGGGATCTCAGCTTCTTACTGAGGCTAACCAGGGAGTTCCTCCAGTCATGGGATTCTACTCTTTTTTTGTAACAGTTTCTTTCTTCTGTTGTAGAGTTTGTTTATGGCAGAGGACCACCAGATTGGCTTCCTTTTTTTTGGAGGATAGCATTTTGGTTCTGTTACGGATTGCATGATCCATGCACTTGTGTAAGTGCTTATAAAGTGCATTTTTTGTAAGATTCAGCAGTTGTACCTCTATTGTCCATCTGCATGGGTGTCATGAAGTTTGCCACTTCTGTCTTAAGAAGCGTGAAGTTGTCTTTGGAGAAATTTTTTACAGTGGTTTCCCTAATGGGGGTGGGGGTGGGATGTGGATGTCTAGGGTGATTAGCTTGTGGTCGGATCTGACCAATGAGGAACTGACCTCTGGTGTGGAACACTGGTTGCCCATGTTGGTAATGACCAGGTAATGACTAGAATATTGCTGCCCCTGGTGGGGTTGTGGATAAGTTGATCCAAGGCATTGGAATTTATGAATTCCAGAAAACATTGAGCAAAAGAGTTGGTACATGAGTAGTTTTCCCAGTTAATGGTGGGGATGTTGAAATCACCCATTATTAGGGTGTTGGGTTGTACCCTAATATTTTCCAGTTTATCAAGAAATGTTATCCCAGTAAGAGAGAAATGGTATATATGTAAAGTTGCAAATAAATACATTGGGCCAGCATTATAAAGATGGGAAACAAATGTTTCCCTTTGGCACAGTTACATTCAAGATTTTTTATATTTAGCAAGATTGCTATTTAACAAGAATGCTGTGAAGACTATATCCAGTATAAGATTGATATTACTGTATTGTTTTAAAGAGTGAACTCCATATTGATGGTGTCTGTATGATTGAAGTAGCTGTCAATGCATATTTAGTAAAAATTATTTCTACATTCAAACTGTTTAGTTTACTTGGTTCTAAAAAATGCAGACACTGTCTAATGATCACTAATGCAGTAAATCATTGCATGCATTTTCAAAACTATTTTGGAATCATTTGTTACTACCAGGCCAGTACAGAGTTCTTTCCAGTACTTTTATTTAAACATCATTTTTAAGACCCAATTCCCCAAGTGAGATGGTAGAAACAATATGGTTATCAAACTAATCAATATTAAAATCCCAAAAATAAACAATTTATACAAGCCGATTAATGATGTCAGACTGTTTTACTACTACATGATCAAGTCCCAACACAGAATAAATAACACTCAGAAAAATCCTGTTTTTGTGATGTTTAAGCACAGCTGTAAAACAAAAAATCATATTTTGTGATGCCAAAGCTCACCCATAAAACAACTGATATTTGAGTACAAATAGTCTCATGTATATAAAATGCAATACTTTATCTCCTTTTTGATGGGACAATCAGATGTTTAAAACCTATCTTCCTCTATATGCAAATGACAATCAGGAGTTTCTAGAAAAACACATTTGTATAACAGCATATAAATCAACTTTAAAAGAGTTAGTCCAAAATTCGAAGTAAGTCAGTTCTGAATGCCAGCTTTATGCATTCAGAGATACAAGATTAATCTCAACTGTTACTACTATAGATTGAGGAATACGGATGCTATGCAACTGTACCCAGTACAACTACAGTATATACATTATAAATAGAATTTTTTTTTTATCAGAGCATTTTATACTTTCTAATGGCCGGTAATTAGGCTCATTATTTTTCATTCAAATTTTAACAAAACCAACATAATATTATCATTTGAAGTCTAGGATAATACATTTTAAATGTGGTAGCCATATATCTCAGCAGTAGAACAAATATTAGTTCCTTCAAAAATATCAGAGCAAAGAAAACAAAATATATACAGCTCAAATGGTGTAGTGGTACATTGTTCTGACTATAGTATACAGGGTCCTGGGTTCGAGACTTGTCAGGGCTGATTATTTGCCCCAAGGCCATTAACCTAGTACACACCTATCAACCTATATGAGTGGATGGGAAACAGAACTCCGCGGATAACTCCAGTAGCTCTACTCAACAGAGGCACTGGGAACTAAAGTCAGGTGCACAATGCCAGGGTAATCCTTTTGCTAGGTTTGTAAAGGCCCCAGGGCCATTAGCCTAGTACACACCTATGAACCTATGTTCAGGACTTCCTGTTATGAAGAGTTGTTCCTCACTGGACTTGTTGGGATCTCAACAACCAAGTAGTGCATGTGGCCTCTTGAACTGGAGTTAAAGCTTCATCGTTCACCAAAAAAATTCTGTGAGTAGCAGTGGTCCCCATGGAGAAGAGGGATAAAGCTCTTACTGCACCCCAAATGACCCATGTTTAGTTTGTGGCATAAATGCTGGAGGGGCCTCGGGGAAAGGAGGACAGTGAACAACTGATGTCAGCTTGGCCATCCTGGGGGGAGAGAGGCAGCCTAGGCTCACTAATATGGCTTCTCTGCACTGAATAAGCATGAGCTGCTTAGTCAGGAAGCTGCACATGCATGGAAGTGTTTGCCCTCTTCCCAAGGGCAGTGATTGCAGAGCTAGTAAGACTGCCATGAAGCGGTGGGACTTAGGACATACTCCCTCACAGCAGTCTGATGCTGCAACAGGATCCTCAGGCTTCTCAGCCTTGTACAGGAGTTGGAGAGAGTCCACAGGAAGCTAAGGTAGGTCCATTTGATCCAGTGAATGAGAAAAGGAGCTGGTGGCAGCTAATGGTCGGCTATAAGGAGGGAAAAAGTTTGTGTGAATACTCCTGGAAACTATTTAATTTCTCTGAATGTCAAGAATCACGCAAAAAAAAAAAAACAGAATGAAAAAGACATCTTTTCATGCTGTAGCCCTAAATGAAACATCTTCTGGGATGGATGAGTTGCCTTGAGCTAGGGAATCACTTCTTGGTCCAGTTTCTCTCATGGCTCTTAAAGCAGCAAAAGAGCTGCCATTTTCCATAGAAAAGATTATACAGAAGTTATGTGCAACTTATGATTGAACTGAAGCATATATTAACTGAGTATAAAAGCAGACCACTAAGACAGAGAGAAAGCATTAGACCTGTGCCATAGTGCAGAGGGATAAAGCCCTAACTAAGGCCCAGATGACCCAGGTTCAATTAGTAGTCTGAAGGGCTGCCAAGGAAGGAGGGTGTGCCTATCCCAGTGGGTAGGACCTTAATCTCATTGCTCTCTGAGGAGAGGCATGGTCCATCTAGAAGTGAGGAGCCTTTTAAATGATTCTAGGATGGGTGTAGGGAAGGAGGAAGGGACAAGGGTATAGGTCATAACATAAGAAATCCATCTCTATTGCAGAAACAGTTGCAGGCAAGACCCCCAGGATGCTGTTAAGCTCCGCTCCAGAAGAAAGGAGAAGCTGGTAGATCTGGTGATTGATGGGGGCACCAGTGTAGAAGAAGTGAAAATATGAAGCAAGAGGGAAAGGAAACAAAAAAAAATTGAATTAGTACTAACTAAACATTCAGGTACTGTAGAGCAGAATTAACAACTGGAAGGCAAAACAAGCAATTTGGTGGCCCTGGTAAGACAGCATATATATGTGTATATATATATATATATATATATATATATATATATATATATATATATATATATATATATATATATATATATATATATATATATATATATATATATATATATTCACTTTGAATCATAAAATGTTCAGAACATCGATGTTCTGATCATCGAGACCAGAACATCGATGTTCAGAACATCGAAGGTTCAAAATAAACCATAAAACAACAACAAAAAAAAACACAAACACTATGTTATGCAGGGGGGCTTCGCCCCCCCCTGCACCCCCCCACACCCCTCCTACTTTAATATTCCAACTCCGAAATCGCACTATAGTGGGGTAAGGGAAATCTCCCGTTTACCGCTATATGCGGTAGTGCTAAACGGGAGATTTCCCGTACCCTACCTGCAATGCCAACACTCAGATGGCACACACACACACACACAACATGCAGGGCACCTTGCTGCCCTGCATACACACCCAACATTCCACAATCTCACTTACCTGGCACTTCCACTTTAAACCTTCAATTTTCTGAACATCGATGTTCTGGTCTCGATGATCAGAACGCCGATGTTCTGAACATTCGATTATATAAAGTGAACCCACATTTATATATATATATATATATATATATATATATATATATATATATATATATATATATATATATATGGGTCCCTATTAAATTGCTGAACATTTCAAGGTTCGAATGTCATATGGTCGACACCATATGATCGAACTTTGAAATCTTCGTAGGTTAAAGGCAACGGCTCCATACACGCAGAATGGGACAATTTCCTTCTTCTGCACTGAAGTGCGGTCTCAGAGCATTAAGGTAAGTTTTTTTTTTTTTTACTTTTTCATTATATATTCGAGGTTTCAAGTTTCGCTCATATGTTGTCGAACATATGAGGTTCAAAATTTTGAAGCTTCGAATATATAATATAGACCTATATATATATATATATATATATATATATATATATATATATATATATATGGGTCCTAGTCTGAACATCAAAAGTACGTTTAATCAAAATGTACTTGAGCAAATTCACTTGAGCGAAAGTGCATTTTTATCAAAAATGCACTTTGGCAAAAAAAAAACAAAATGCACTTTGCATGTAGATTTAGTTGTAAATATATATATATATATATATATATATATATATATATATATATATATATATATATATATATATATATATATATATAGCAAGGTTTTTGACATGCATTAAAAGGAAAAAAAATGGCCCTTGGGAAACTTTAAAACAAGGTAATGAAAAATAATAAGATGATCTTTTGTGAACTGGGCTTCTGCCTGAAAAAAGAACAAAGAGGGCAACATTTATACTAGTTATAAGGCTCTCTGTATAGTGAATAAATTGAAATTAAGAACTATGTACCTAGCCTCTTTCAAGACTCTTTTAATCTCGAGACCAAAAACATTTCCTGACTTGGCTGAGTCTATTGCTGTATTAAAGCAATGGTCACATTCCTGATGCATGTAAAAACTACTTTGAGGTGTCTCAGTCTTTGAAAAAAATATGACACAGCAGATGGCTTAAGTGTGGGAAGGTAGAGGGGTTCTGTACTGGGAGATACGTATCTGTTCAAATGTAGATTCCCCCATAAATATTGTGCCCAAGAGTAATTCCTCAAAGTGGCATCACTCAGAATGTTTTAACATAGTTATAGCCATACTGTGAAATCACATTTGTGCAAGCTGTGTTTCACCATCAGTGGGTATTTTCTCTATTTACCAATGTTGTATGACTGCGGTGTTAATACATTTAAGTAAAGAGGTGTGAGGGTGCTTAGTCTTTCACAGGAGGTGTGGTGGAGGGACTTGCCTGCTGCAAAAAAATGTTTTAGTGGTTTTCTTTGAATGTTCCACAGGTGTATATTCAGGGAGTTTGCCTTGGGCAGTATGTTTTCCAGCAGACTAATTACCAGATTTCATATAGGAGCCTTTCAAGCTATGGCCAGTGTTTCCAGTGCTTAAGGAGGGAATGCTATTTCAGGAAAAAACAACCTTGTCATTTAAAATTACAGATGCACATGTACTTCAGGGCATTACAGAAGCCTGACTGGTTTGCCTCTTTGATGAAACTCATTGCATCTGATAAATGAGAAAGCAACCTTCTGAACACTATGCCCTGAAAACTATCTGGGTGTCAAGTTTCTTTCTTCAGGATGAAGTGTTTAAAGACAAAATACACATTAGATACCATATATCATGCAATAAAAAAAAAACTCACTGTGCCTCTGTTTTACATACTTATGTGATTGAAGAAAAGGATTTGAGATCTACAGTCCTTTCATTCTGTGTCTTTGGTTGCACACTTTTGTGTGTGTGTGTGTGTGTGTGTGTGTGTGTGTGTGTGTGTGTGTGTGTGTGTGTGTGTGTGTGTGTGTGTGAGAGACAGCCCGAATTCATGTTTTGGGAGTGTACCTCTTGATTTGTCAAGTCTAATAAAGTACAAAAATGCGTTCCAACTTTAAATAAGTTCCTCTTGAGTGAGCTTGCCTAATAATCTCTGCATGTTTAGTGTTCTGCTTATACACTTATAAAGTTTTTTTTTTTTTTTCAATTTAGGAAAATGGGAAAATCAGGTATTAGCTGTTTTATTTCAGCAAATGTTACTTTTGAAAAATACTGATTTATGGGTAATTGATGGAAACATTTATGGGAAAGTATCCTCCAACCAACCGCTGTCAGAATGTTTTCTACTCTTTATATATTTATGAAGATATTGTCATTGAATGTAAACAGTCTTGATATTTCTGTGGTGTGTTTGTTTACATAAAGAAACATAATTCTCATACTGTGTGTTTACAAGAAATTAACTTGATTGAACAGCACTGCACAGTCTTGGCCAGTTTGAGTTACTGAGAATATTGTGACTTTTCATACAAAGAAAGAAAACGGAGACTTACATTTTAGTAGTGCTTGCCATCTGGCTTCCTGTTGAACTATTAAGTTCAAAGTTGACACATATATAATTATCAAAATAATGAACTCGTTCTTCAAAAAGTAAGATAATTGGCCCTTTGTGTACCAGGGAAGTTGTACCTCCAAAATTTCCCTAACATATATAACCATACTCCAAGTCATACAGCACTAGGGAAAGGTCAAAATACTATAAAATATAAAATTTTAGTGATTATTGGCTGAAGTGGGTTTGTTCCCAATGACTGAGTAGGTTTCCATACCCTCTATAGCTTGTCATCCATACTGCTGACTCCCTATGGAGATGTTCAGCTATGAAAGGAAGATGAGATACCTTACGTCTTGTAGATGTAAGTGTATACAGATCCCTATATTCATCTGTTGTGGAATTTAGGTTGCTTGTTGACAAATCTGTTGTATTTATAGAAAGATATCTTGATATTAGCTAATGAATGGATTCCAGTTACAGAAATAATAGACTTTCAGTGATACCCTACAGTATTTATTCATTTATTTATTTAATTTATGTATTGCATTTGTTTACTGGGAAAGTCCACTGGGCCTAAAAGAGTCAATTTTCAGTGGAGGCCCTGGGAGAAATGCTCCAATATGAACATAGATACAGAAAATATTAAACATTAATTGGTCTGAATGGACTTGAAATCCATGGGGGTTTCCCCGTACAGGTTCGTATCCTGTTGATTATGATGATGCTTTTTTGGCATTGGGAGGGTGGCCTAATGGTTAAGGTGTTTGCCTTACAAACACAAGGTGCAGGGTTTGAGTCTCACAAGGGATAATTGGCTAGGCTTAAAATGGCTCACAAAGGCAGTTAGCTTAGTATGAACTTATGGTACAAAAGTAGATACAGTACTGTGTTGCACATAGTGATTACAGTAATATATACAGAATATATACATAAAATTAGGAATTTTGTTGGTTGTCAGATGAGCTCATTCAGAGAGGTATAAATACAGATATATTACTCAGCATTATTGTACTAGTATCAACACATGATGAAAAATAATAATTTTGGAGAAAATACCATCCGTCAGCAGTAGCAAACAGCAGTTTAGTTATCATATAAGGAGAAGTAGGAGGTTAGGTTACAGAGCAGGTACATAACCAGGAAGAGTTGAGATGACTCTTCAGTATTGGTTTGAAGGTGGTGGTGCTGCCTGTGTTTCTTATAGAAAGTTAAAGTGAGTTTCATAGTGATGATGAAGGAGTACAGGAGTTGACTAGCAGGTAAGGTGGGATTTTCTACTTTTAGAAGTAGATGATTTTCAGATCTTAGTTGCCTGCTGGGTTGGTACTGGGTGAGCAGTGTCAAGAGAGCAGACAGTCTGTGGGTCTGTAGATTATTTTGTGCTCTGTAGTTAGTTGGGTGAATGAGAGATGGTTGGGGAGTTCCAGCCACCCTAATTGTTTCAGTGAGTTACAGTGGTGGGCTGGGAATTTGGCCTTGTTGGCAAATTTGGCTATTTTGTTGTAACACATTTCAAGTTAGGATTTTGCAGAATTTTGGATATTAGTGAGGAGAGGGCTACCATAAAGGACAGATGGTAATAAAATGGTGGTTGCAAGGGTTTGTCTAGTAGAGAGGCAAAGAAAGTGTTGGTGCCTGTAGAGAATACCAAGCTTTTGGTGAGTTTTTACGATGTTATTGTTTATGTGTAGGTCAAAATTAAGATTTTCATCTGTAATAATGCCTAGTAGTTTAGTGTGTTAGACAACTTCTATACTGGTATTGTCTTAAGCTTGTATAATGAAAAGTTTTTTATCTAGGGGAGTGGTTTTCTTAGGGATAAAAATTACTAGTTTAGTTTTTTTTTTGGATTTAGGGCAAGATGATTGTTAGGCATTCAAGATTCAGTAGATGTGAGGGCATTCTGAGTGATTTGCTGGAGTTCAGAGCTGGAATTTGCAGTGCATATTATTGTAGAGTCATCAGCATACTGGATTATTGAGCATTGTAGGAGAGTGGAGTGAAAGTTGTTAATAAATATGCTAAATAAGAGATGGTCAAGTATTGAGTACTGAGTGTTGGGGTACCCCTGTGGAAGCATTGAGGAAGGGAGAGTAAGATTGCTGCCCTTTAATAGATTGCTGCCTATTGGAGAGATAGCTATTGAACCATTGTAGGGTAGGTGAGGAAATGTGGAGGGTGGATAGTTTGGAGAGGAGGATGGTGTGGAAAATGTTTTCAAAAGCTTTGGAGAGGTCTAGAAAAAGAAAGTCAATTATTTTGCCAGAATCCTGTGTCTGGTTGACTATATCTAGGAAGGAGAGGTGATCTAGAATTCCTATGTTAGAGAAGTATTTTTCCACATATTGTAGGATAGCTGGTTACAAGATGTAATCCTTGCAGTTAGAATTAATTGTAAAATATTTTCATGTTATTCTTATAGATTCATTTCATGTTTTAGGAATGTTTGGATTATGCTGATGCAGGAACATACATATTTGATAAAAGAAGTCAGCACTTTCCCTATATATTTTAGACTATGTTCCAGTTGCATTCACCTTTAACGTAGATGATGACTCTTTATTGAGACCCTGGCATTTTAGCACTCATTACTGCTGTTCTTAATTGTACTTTGTAATTTTAAAACAATGGAATCTTGTTAAATTATGTGATTTCCTATCAATACTTGCTTGCTGTGTAGACATCACATAGTTATTTGTTCTTAATCTGTGAAGCTTTTCTTCTCAGGCCTCTGCTGAAAATGGACATGTATCCAGTCGGACTCTCCCAGTCAACAAATGTAAAATAAATGAATACTTCTGTACATACTTTGATGACCAACTAGAGGTTTTGCTGACTAGAGATGAGGTGGATTAAATGATGGGAGGAGTTTAAGTGTAGTTTGTGGATGGCTATAAGGCTATATTCCAAACTAATGCAGAATTCTAGGACATATCAATTAGATTCATTGCTGATAGAACGGGTTAGAAGACATGACGTACAGGGCACATCGAGGAATAAATGAAAACGGAGAAAGCGTTCTAAACATTTACATGGATAAAGAGCTGGACCTGAAAGCTTTGCTCTAGTAAATACAATTAGATTTTAACTACATGGCTTTTTGGTATTTTGAAGCTCTCTGTTACTTTGTTTATACATAAAGAAATTAAGAGCATACTAGACCCAGCCTCTTATCATATAATATTATTTTTAAACCAGGATTATAACATTGTAACACATTTGTTGGCATCCAGACTTTCCCCTGTTATGCTGATTAGTATGAGTTTGTTCTGGGAAATCAGACCTTTGACAATATTATTAAGGCTTTGTTGTTGATACACAATGATCAGATTGGAAAGATTTTGAAAGAGTAAACTGAGACTTCTTGTCGGCTCCTGTCCTTTCATTTGGTTTTCCACTGAAATTTGTTCATCTTCTAAATGAAATGTATGATGGGTCTCATGCAATAGCTAAGATTAATGCTACATTGTCATGTAGATTTTCTTTGCATTATAGAATGAGACAAGGGTGTCTACTCCCCCACCACACACACACACACACACACACACACACACACACACACACACACACACACACACACACACACACACACACACACATGCTGTATACATTGTATATCTGGGGCAATGGGTAGAATTTATATGTAAATTTGAACTTAAAGGCTATATGCAGAAATTAAATTATCTCTCTGTGGTGGTATGTTAGTGTATCTGAATAACCCTGACACAACTCTCCCCAAATTAATTCAACTACGTGATGGGTTTGGGGAACACTAAGCATACCCAGTAAATAAGAAGACACAGACAATTATTGCCAATGAGAAACCCTTAAACACACCCACACCTATTTAGGCCAGTTTAGCTCAATAGAATTTATAGGTGTGATTATAGCCCCTTCAATTGTATCTTCAGCCAAGGCATCATATCAGAGTGTATCAGTGAAATGTAAAAAGTGAGTGAACAGAAGGAGTATACTGTTGGAGCCCATCAAAAAGTAATGGCAATTTAGAATGTTTTGCCTCATTGTCATTGTAGAGTTTCCAGGCAATACCAATTTCTCTGGACAATTCTTTCCTAAAAAAGCTTCCGAAGTTAGTTGCATCATTTCTTTGCAATAAGGATTAACTTAAAGTTGCCTGGGGCAAATTGTCTAGACAAACAGACCAGAAAGGGTTATTGCATCACAACTTTGGTTGTACTAGTGAGCATCTCAGTTGAAATAGTTCTATGTTTGTCAGGTTTGCCAACAAAGTAACATAAGTACTAAATAAGACTATACTAGAATTCTGCAATAATATGAACATTATCACAGACTTTTTAAGTGCCTCAAAATGAAGGAAAAGGACTAAAACACCTTTCAATCAGACTGAATAACATTATATGGTCAGCAATGGTGCATCACTTATGATGCAGTCTGTATTTTGCATGGATATGAATTATATGAGAAAACTGAAAACAAAAACAATAGTTTAAGTTTATATCCCTAAAATGACATAACAATTAACACAAATCAGGAAAAGCTAAATTGCAAACAAAGAAGAAGTATGCTATTTAGTGGTCAAAAACCAGAGTGACTATACAGATGTATTTCATTATACTATAACCCAAAACAATCAGCTAATCAAAATCCAGGAAAAAACGGTTTACAAATATGGGAAATTTGAACTACTACACAGAAAATACACTTGGACACACACACACACACACACACACACACACACACACACACACACACACACACACACACACACTAGCTGAAATGCATAGTTATGTAGTCTCTAAGATGTCCAGTAGCTTAAAATATATTAATGAAATGCAATGCGATATCTTGTAGTGAACTCCAAAGAATCATACAGTACAACTGAAATGATATCATGAAATTTAAACTTGCATTAAGAAAATATTAACTTTACAAAATTATGAAACATGGGACAGTAAGCAACATTTTTCTGCACATGAATTCAGATTTCTGAACTAGTAGTCCACAATAATTTTGTTCACCTGTATTGACTTGTTTTAATACTTAATAATTCAATTGCTGCAAAACAAAACTTTATCAGATTACATTTGTAGCTTAAATGATTAACTGTAACTTGAAGCTTTAAAGGCTCAGTAGATTGCATTTGAACTCCCATAAACCCTCAGAACACTGTTACCTATGCTGAACTGTTCACAGATACCCTATACAAGCATTTTAATAGCCACATAGAGGCAGCTGTACCAACCAGGAAGAAGTACAGAACCAACTCAAAAAAACAAGGCCCCTGGTGGAATCACAACATCAATAGGCTGTATAACAAAAGGAAGAAAATCATGGCAAAAATTAGGAGGTGCAGCACCCAGCAGGATAAAAGCACTGTCATCAAACTAAACAAACAACTCAGAGGACAAAAAATGTTCACACCCTCAAATATAATACACAATTACATACAGAGCTCACTGTAAATGGAGCCACCTATACTGAGCCAAAAGATATAGCAAACTTCCTGGCTGACAAATTCAGCTCCATCTTTACCCCTCTCTTCCCCTCAACCTTTCCTCAGGAAATACCATCAAACAAAACTTCCTCTGCCATCACTAGGAAACAAGTCCTTAATGCTCTCTCTAAGGCCGAGAACACTGCAAATGTGCCCAGACAATATCCCAGGATGCCTTTTTAATAACATCAAACATGACCTATCAGGCCCTCTGGAATTGCTATTTAACTGTAGTCTCCAAACAGGCTTTGTGCCTCATGAATGGAGATCAGCAATAGTCATCCCTCTACACAAAGGTGGGCCATCTACAGACCCTGGAAATGACAGACCTTTAAGTCTCACTAGTCTCATATGCAAAGCCATGGAAGGAATTATCATGGAAATGATCAATAATGACATAGTAAATCTCCAGACACTGGACCCAACCCAATCTGGTTTTGGCAAAGGCGGGTCATGGCTACTCAACCTGGTGGACTTCTTTGAGAAGGTCACCAAAGCAATGGATGAGGGCAAAATGACTCACACTGCCTACCTTGACCTGGCCAAGGCATTTGACACAATACCCTACTCAGGCATTGTTGACAAACTCAAGAGGTTAGGTACAAACCCTTATGTCACCCAGTGGATAGCCAACTGGCTCACAGACAGGACCAAGGAAGATAGAATTGGGGAGGCCACCTCTACAAAGAGGACAGTCACAAGCAGAGTCCCTCAAGGATCAGTCCTGGGACTGCTCCTTTTGGGCATTTATCTCTCTTAAGTCAGGGTGCTATCATTGAACCAAACACTGGCACAAATATTCTCCAGGAAGTCCTGACACAGACAAACAACTGGTGTCAGAGTCATGGACTAAAATGATATTCCAAGAAATGCATAGTAGTATCCTTTGGGAAGTCACACACTCCTAAGAGTTGACCCAGTAGTCTGCTTCTTGGGGACACATGCAGATAGTAATCTAGCTTTTGACCATCACATGTCTACAGTAGTGAGGAAATCATTCTATGTTGTGCAACTTATAAACAAAGGTATGGCATATAGGTCCAAAGAAGTTCTTATTCCACTGTATTTGGCATTCATCAGACCTATCATTGAATATAATGCCCCTTTTGGCATGTACCTAATCAGACATATCTAACAGTTGGAATGTCCACAGAGGTTACTCACTAAAAGAATACAGGGCATAAGCAATATGTCCTATGCAGTCCGTCTCAAGGCCCTATCCCTCTATTCTGTCTCCTATAGGCTATTGAGGGGAGATCTATACCTGGCATACAAGGCATTGTCAGACCCCACTCTGATGGACCTTCTGCATATCCACAAAACAAACTGCATCAGAATTATCCATTCTAACGACTTAAACCTTGCCTGTGATATAAATAGGACCTGTTGGAGAGACAGGTATGTATCCCAGAGACTATCCCATCTCTGGAACAAGATTGCCATCTATGTGAAGCAGAGTTGCTCCCTAACCCAATTCAAGTGTCACTAACAATTGAATGGGGAACAGGAAATTCATCCTGTTTTGGCACATATGTCTCTAATGGATACCACATGAACCATTAGAGTTCAATTATTCCTAGTGTACTAAAATTGTCACTTCTTCAAATGTTAGCAAACAGAACACATCATGCCAGTTTTACCAGGTAACATACAACATTGTATAATAGGGAATAGACAGATGTACAGTTTATTCATTTTTAAGGAGAAAAAACTCCTTCTCTTACTGTGTAAATATTTGAAACCTCCAAACATGTAGGAAATACTGTGTCACTCGGAATTTATTCTGAGGTCACAAATCCAATCATGGAGTTCATGTTGACTAATAGCAACCTCTTAGCACACAAAACTGTGTGAGAAAATTGTTGCATTTCATGAACTAATGTGTGTGTGTGTGTGTGTGTGTGTGTGTGTGTGTGTGTGTGTGTGTGTGTGTGTGTGTGTGTGTGTGTGTGTGTGTGTGTGTGTGTGTGTGTGTGTGTGTGTGTGTGTGTGTGTGTGTGTCATAGAAATAAGCCAGAAAGTGCTGAAAAGTGCTGAACCTTTATTTTTTTTATAGTATATTCTGATGTTGATGAAATCGTGAGAAACAATATGTAATCTTATTATTAAAATAGAAGCAATTTCATACAATTCATTGTTCAGTGATTAGAACTGCACTCTGTGTGTATGTGTGTGTTTGTGTGCGTGTGCATGTGTATGTGTGTGTGTGTGTGTGTGTGTGTGTGTGTGTGTGTGTGTGTGTGTGTGTGTGTGTGTGTGTGTGTGTGTGCGCGTGCGCGTGTTATATAGACTTTTTGACAAGATTGTTAACACTGCTGGTGATTTTCAGGGTCCAGTTTTGATGGAGAGACATATTCTTGCATGTGAGTGTTGATATTCTGAAAAGGAATGCCTTTTATTTTCATATTATATCTACTTTGGTGTAATTATTTAAACTGAAATTGTTTTGCATTATTTTTAAAGACTGTAAAATTATTTTTCTTAAAATGTTTTGTAATACTTTGGAGCTTTTCTCCCCAGGCCTCCACTGAAAATATGCTCCTACCCAGTCGGACTTTCCCAATAATCAAATGTCAATAAATAAAATGAATAAATATCCATCATTCCTTGGTTTTACCAAGAATACACAGAGATGGAGACAGAAATGCCAAAATCTACTTTATTTGTTAGGAAGAAGGAGGAACTGACCCAATGTGTTTAAAAACTGCATTAATTCCTTGATGCTGGAAAAATGTGATCAGCAATTTTTGCTTTCTAATTCTAAAACTGTAATAAATGGATACAGGTATTATGTTTTACATTAATTTACTTACTTGAATATTTTGGGGTTTTGTATTGGCTTCTTAGTTTATCATTTCTCTGTTGAAATCTACTTCTTAAATGCAGCCTTGATTGTCCTTTTCCAGCAGGTAAAAGGATGAAGAGTCATGATTCCTACTTTCACTGCATGGTTCGTCTAATGTAGTAACATTTCTGGATTTTGCTAATTTTATCTGCTGCCAGCTTACTTTTAAGAAAGTATAGCTGTGAGAGGTGCTTACAGTATCACTAGATTGTTCAAAGGAGAAGCAGAGATTTTAGCGCTGGTTATTAATCCTTCAGCTGTCTTCTTGTATTTGCCTACCTTTCATCCACCTGAGTTTTTCAGCAATTTGAACAGCACACTTGATAGCAGAGACTGATATACACCAGCCTATACAACGGTAATGGTACATTTGGTTATTATAACTTTTGCCTAAAGATAAACCAAAACAGTAACCAATAATAACACCCAATGAATTTAACTGTTTTAACACAAAAAGAAGCGTGGTAAAAAACTGAAACGTAAAACAATGTAACAAAAATAGTCAGTTATGAATGGTTAAATATAACTCAGTAAGAAAATCAGAAAGGTTTAATTTGGATAAAGCCAAATATAAATGCTTAGTTTGGAAGTACTCATGCAGGTGGTGTTGCTGCAACCTTGGACCAGGTAAGTATATATATATATATATATATATATATAGAGAGAGAGAGAGAGAGAGAGAGAGATATTTGGGAAATGTGGAGTTGTTGAAGTCAGAAACCTTCACAGAAAATGCAATTGTAGGAAATTAGTAGAGAGCTGGAAGGAGATAGTACATTTCTATGTATAACTCTTTATACTTATTCTATAATTCTATGTATGACCTCTGATTATTCTCTGTACTACACCTGCAATGTTCATTGTATACATTAATGTTTGTATATGTGATTTTGTTTGTTTCCTCGGCACTTATCTCCCCGGGCCTCTACTGAAAATGGACATGTATCCAGTTAGACTAGCCTGGTCAACAAATGTAAAATAAAAATAAAATAAAATAATAAATAAAACTCTGTACTGTTTTCATGTGTTGGAGTAGTGAGGAGATTATTTTGTTTTCCAATATACTTTTTTATTGGGTTGTTGAATACATATGTATCCAAGGTTTTACAAAGTTGTTGTTAGCTGGATTTCTTTTCTTGTTATGCACTTAGTGGCTTGTTGGACTAATGCATTACTATGAATCCAAGATGAATACTTTACATTATCTGCATTATTACTTTGTAGGGCAGAAAGGAAGACCAGTATATAATGTAATGAATAGAAATTAGTATTACTTTACATTACTTAAACAGCCTATTTCATCTCTTTCTTTTGGAGATCAAGTCTTCTGCACATACCCAGCATCACTGTGCTGTCTTGCTCTAGGGAAGAATTTTACAACACTATAAAAAAATAAGCAGGATCTCAGTCAGTTTTTCACAGTTTCCTAGCAGATAAGGTGGTAAATTACTTTAATACCTAAGACCTCCCTGGCTCCTGTGTGCTCCTGGCCCCATTGTTTTCAACCTTTTCTTGCTCCCTCATTATTCCCCGCTCTCCAGCTTGCCTTCCTTCCATTAGAGGCTAAGAATTTGAATATCTGGAATCTCAGGACCCTTCCATTTTAACTGTGGTCTCATCTCTGTGCTCTTCCAAGAAAGGAAGAAAGAAAGTATGTGTTCTCCTAATACTGGCAGAAAAGCTGACATTTCAAAGTATTATGTCTAGTAGCTTATATTGTTAGCTTTTAGCCAGGACTACCAGCAGCCATACCCTCCTCTGCACTCAGTAGTTAGATTTCAAACCCTTACTCCCTCTTTTGTGCCTTCTTAGCTGACTCAATAGATAGGATCTAGTCCTTGACCAGCCCTTCACAGACACTTATGTCTACTGTATTAACATTCCCTGCCCACTAGGTGGCCCCTCATCCAGTCCTCTCCATTATCCTATTCTGCTATCCCACAATTTACATCTCCCACATCTTGCTGCCTATACTCTGCTCCTGCTATCCTATATATTTCTTCTAATACATTCTGCTGCCCATACCTTGCCTCCTTCCTTTCTTTCACATACCTTTTGCTCTTCTGTAATCACCACTTTCCTCCTCCGAACTTTACTACTTCACTTTATTATTCTCTACTCACCTGCACTTTCTCTTACCTGAGCAATCTGCAATCCACTGATTGTTCACCCTGAGCTGTTCTACTCTCTTGTCTCTACCCGCTCCGTTCG
Source organism: Protopterus annectens (assembly GCF_019279795.1). Classification (NCBI taxonomy): domain Eukaryota; kingdom Metazoa; phylum Chordata; order Ceratodontiformes; family Protopteridae; genus Protopterus; species Protopterus annectens. The sequence continues at coordinate 1,829,778,045 of NC_056726.1, forward strand.
CCCTTCGGGCTCACTCCGCTCCCCTACCCTACCCCCAATTCCCACCCACCCCACTGCTCTTACATTTATCCCTCTGGTAAACTCCTCCCCTCTCTATCTACACCACTTACTGGCCTTCCTGCCACTCTCCTCTCCTCCCATCAATCATAGGCCACTCCCTACCATTACATCCTCCTATCCTCCCACTAAGTAAAACCACTCCCTACATAAATTACACCAAAGTCACACCCCTGCTTTTTCTCTCTCTCTTTCTCCTACCTGTACTATTTCCTCCATACTTCCTTATGTACTCTCCACTCCTTCACACACTACGAATCCCTTTCATCGCCCTTTTAATTCGTATTCCTCTGTACCTTACTACCTCCTGTACCTCCTCTCCTCTTCCCCCTTCTTTTTGGTCCCAGCTCGCAACTCCCATTCCACATTATAACCACACCACAACTCACTTCCATACCATATCATCCTCTCTACTACAGCACAATCCTCTCCAGTATTTTAAACCAAAGATCTTACCTGCCTCTACAAGGTATTACTTTCCTAAGGCCCTAATCTACTGCACTCAACAGTCTAAAGGCAAACTAAATCTTCTACTATTTCCCGTTTCCTTCCACCTATTTCTATCAGGTGATAGCCACCCAAACCCCGGACCTAGCACTACTAACAATCTCTTCCCCCAAAACGTAGCAAACCCACTAATCTTAAAAGCCTAAAAATAGTTACTCTCAATGCCCAAAGTCTAAGAAATAAATCTACTCTTTTCCATGCCTGGCTTCACCACAACCTTCCAGACATTGTAGCCATCTCTGAGACTTGGCTAAAACCTACCATCTCTGACTCTGAAATCCTTCCCCCTGGTTTTCAAGCCCTTCAATCTGATCGCTTAAATAGAAAAGGTGGCGGAGTAGCCTTGATATTCTCCAGTCTACTCCCCATTATTCCTTACCTAAACCCTAATCCACAGTTTTACAATGCTGAACTAGTCATAGGTTTACTAAAAATGAATATTCACAGAAGTATCTGCTTCATTTCCCTTTATATTCCCCCAGATAACAGTACTATCACCCTTGAAGAAATCCTCCAATGGGTCTCAACTAATATTAACCTAGAGACCTACATTTTAGGAGATGTTAATATAGACTGGAACAAAGTTAATAACCCTAACCCAGCCATAGCTGTCATTCTTTACAACTTTACTCAGTTAACCAACTCTATCACTAGACCCATCAAGAGCAATCCTCCAGGATCTACACTTGACTGGGTCTTAGCTTCCCACCCCAACAATATCTTGGACTCAAGCATCCTTCCTGACTCTTTCAGTGACCACCTGCCTGCCGTCATCCACCGAGCAACCCAGTCCCCCCCCCTCCAGCACCAATACCTACATACACACAACATAACTAACTTTAATCTGCTAATTTTCTCTAATACCCTCAAGCAAACTAACTGGAATAATCTAAAGGCTTTATCACTTGACAGCACCGTTGAAGCCTTTAACTCTACTCTCCTAAATATACTTAATTCCCAAGCGCCACCTTGAACTATAAGAATCAAATCTAAATCCGCACTATGGTTAACTAGGGAAACCAAAAAACTTATGTTACAGAGAGACAAATGCTGGAAATTATCTCAGCATAATAAACAACCAGAGACCCTAATTCAATATAAGCAACTCCGCAACCTTACTAAAAGACATATATCCAAAGACAAACAATCCTACTATATGACTCTCCAAGCCAACCATTCTAAAAACCCCAAACAATTTTGGAAGTCCATTAATTCACCTCTCAACCCAGGCACCAAAAATAATCCTTGTCCAGATACTACCAAGTCCGACCCAGAAATTGCCACTCTTTTCAACTCCTTCTTTATTAATTCTATAGCTGAACTAAATAAGTCCTTCCCTATTAACCCATCCTCACAGTTCAGTGACTCTACCCCAGCCTCCAAACCCAATCTACCCCCACTTTTTAACTCAAACCAGTCTCTACCTCATATATAAAACAACTTCTCAGCAAACTGAAAGCTTGCTCTAATGCCCCAGATAACATTCCATCTAAATTCTTACAAATTGCTGCAGATGGAATCACCCTCCCCATTAGCACCCTAATCAACAGATCCTTACAGGAATCATATGTACCCAAGCTGTGGCATACTGCCTTTAAACACCCCCTCCACAAGGGTGGTATAAACAATAATACCTCAAACTTTTGCCCCATAGCCATCCTCTCCCCAATTTCAAAAATATTGGAAAAATGCGTTCATGTTCAGCTAATGCTTTTCCTTACCGAAAACCACCTCCTCTCTCACACCCAACATGGCTTCCGTCCTGGCCATAGCACTATAACTGCTCTACTTTCATTCCTAGATATAGTCAATTGTGCCCGTGACTCTGGCAAAATAGTATCAACAGTCCTACTTGATCTCTCAAAGGCCTTTGACACTGTCTCCCATACTCACCTCCTTAGCCACCTAGCTAACATTAACCTCTCACACAATACACTATCCTGGTTCTCAAGTTACCTTTCCAACAGATCTCAAGCTGTAAAATGGAGGAAAGGCACCTCTAACTTCCTTCCTATCCCCACTGGAGTTCCCCAAGGTTCCATTCTTGGTCCCATGCTCTTCAATATATTCATCAATGAGTTCCATTCTGCCATCCCAAATACTAAAATCGTACAATACGCCGACAACTCCACTTTAATCTGCTGTGCCACCAACCTCCCTGAACTTCGAGCACACACTCAGACTGCCTTCTCTACCACTGAGAACTGGATGCTCCAAAACCACCTATCTCTAAATGCTAACAAATCTAAAATACTACTTATCCCCCCCTCAAAATCCTTCCCTCTTGACAAAAAGTCCTTCAAAATTAGAAGTCATAACAACTCAACCATAGAAATTGTTCCCTATGCCAAACTTCTTGGAGTCACCATAGACGAAAACCTAAAATTTGACACACATATTCAATGCAACATCAAGAAAACACATCAAAAACTTGGCCTGTTATACAGAAATATCCACTATCTCTCTCCTTCCTCTAGACAAACAGTCACCGCCACCTATCTTCTTCCCTCTCTAATATATGGTGCCCCTCTATTAACTAACTTATCTGCCTCCATCTCCTCAAAAATGGAAAGCTGTTACAATAAAATTTCAAAATTCGCCATCAAAGCCAAACACTCCTCCCATCATTGCTCTGCCCTCCATTCACTAAACTGGCTAGAACTTCCCAACCTTCTAGACTACCTCCAACTTACCACTGCCCACAGGCTATTATTTAATCCTTCTAAATGACCTGCACTATCCAACATCCTACAACCATATACCCCTAACAGGCCACTTAGATCTGCTCACCTAAACCTACTCACTGTCCACAATCCAAAGCGACCTGCCGGGCAGCACCTACTATCTTTTTCTTTAGCCAAAAAGTGGAACTCTCTCTCTCCTTCTTTAAGAATGACAGAAAATCCTGACAATTTCAAAACTCTTCTCCATTCCTACCTGTTTTCTAAGTGGAAGTGCAACTGCACTTTCCCCACCTAGCCTCTTCACCGTTCACACTAATTGTATTGCTATACTATTTCCTACTACCATCAACTTTGTTCCTGATTTACTTATTGTTTACTGTTGTCCTGTGTATATATGTAATTATTGTAAATAGTTTGCTCTCCCTTTATTCCCCTCCCTAACATTTATGCTTGTTCTACCACTCTGCCATAACTAGACTCAGACTCTATGTAACCTTAACCATCCATATTAATATATGACTCTTTTGTTATGTAAACATCATACCTCTTATTGTCTCTAAATCACAGTCTGCTAGTATTCATACCATTTAGACTGACTGTTGCATACTTCTGTATCTGTACCTTTGAATCTTATGTTAATTTTTATCTTTCATATTTTGCATTATCTTTTGTATTATGTTAATTTTTATCTTTTGTCTTTTGTTTTATTTTTTGTATTTTTGTAATGTGGAGCCTTTCTCCCTGGGCCTCCACTGAAAATGGGCTCCTGAGCCCAGTGGACCTCCCCGGTCATCAAACTGAAATAAATAAATAAATAAATAAATAAATAGTTATGGCAAAACATTTTCAAGATTGTTCTTTCAAATCCAACTCTGTTTTTGCACTGCACATCCATCTTAGAGTGCTGCTTAAATGTATGCATTGAACTCTGGGTCAGAGTTTCATCCATACAATGTATTACATAGTGGCTTTGGTGAAGAAAGTAGCCGGCATGGGTGGAAGCAGCATGGTCAGATAAAGGGAGCACTATTGTTTATCACTGGAGATAGGACTGATTCTCAGAATGTTGACTCTAAAAGATTACAGTAGTCCTCTCTTAAGAGAAAACCAAAACTGTGTATGTTGTATTTTCCTCTCACTCTTTTCTGAGTTTGTGTCATTTGGTTGTGATATGGAGATGATAATATAGCTATCTATATGTGTGTAACTCTGAACTCAAAAATGTTTTTTTTTGTACCTTTGTTTTCTGAGCTATTTTGACATATTCTTCTTCTAAAATTGTAGAAAAATTTCCACAAAATGGCTGGCATAGTGTCTGACATATTCACATGATCTTGTTTTAGTGCTTTCTTTTCCCTTTCCCAGAATCCATTTCAAGTCCCCTTTATATAAGTAATGCTAGACAGTTGCCTTCCTAGCCACTGAGACAGAATGGCAGCAGTGTGAGTCATAAGCATCTTTTTTACCTTTTGCAGCAGGTGTGAGTGCTTGCATTTTATTCCTGAATGACCATCATATACAATTTTCTCAGAGTCTGTTTCAGCATTTCAGAGCAAATTTTCAAATGCAGCCAAACAATGTAGCTAAATTACAGGCCTTTCTAAGGATTATCATTCTGTAGTCCTATGCTATGAACATTTCAAAGAACTTGGCCTGTTATTTACTAGTATCTGCAACTGTAGGAAGCCTTTTTTTTGTTATCCTAATTGTTAGAGGAATGTGCAAATGTACTTGCTATTTAGCCCAAAAATCTATTAGAAATAAAATACAAAAAAAATAAACAAATGCAATTATCTGTTCTTGGATTTGTGTTAACAGATTTTTAAAACTCAAGGACAAATGCCTTATACATTGCGTTTTCACACTTCTGTTGCATTGCTACCCCTTGATTGGTTACACTGCAGCATAATAATACTTCGTGAAAAGCATACTCTTTGGGCATGACAAATCAGTAATTCTGTGTGTAAGACTAATACTACTTTCTTTAAAAACATTAGTTACAGAAAATACCACTTACAAGTGGTTTGCTGTATAAAATATTCAGTCAGCTATTAGGGTTGCAATATTTTAGGTGCCCAAAATGGTACTTTCTTACTGTAACTTGAGACAGTACAGGAAAAAATGTCATGATTAAATAAAAAAATATATATTATTTTCATCTTATTACTAAAATAAAAGACTCAGTGATGTGCAGTGTTGGTTAGTTATACTACTTTATATGATATTAAGATAAATTATATATAGTATCAAAGCTTTCTGTGACATTTAGAGAAAAGTCAGAAAACATTCCTTCTTGTATAATACCAGTACATTATTCTTTTTCATGCCACAAGCTAGAGCTGCCCAAAAAAGTACTGCACTGCAGAAAGAGGAACAGGTGGCAGTCTTACCAGCTAGGTACAGTAATACACTTTCTCTTCCTCCAGCATCATCATCAACACCCTTTTTCCCATTTTTCTTCATGGGGTTGGGGTATCATGTTAACTGTTGCCATCTCTCTCAATTCAATGCCCGACTCCAGCCTTCTTCGAAACTCGTGCCTGACTGTCAGAGATCTTCTCTCACACAATCCGCCCACCTCTTTGCTGAATATCTTCGTTTCTTCTTACCTTCTTCCTGTCTGTCCCAAATCTTCTTCACAAGATTGTCTTCTGCTTTTCTGCATATGTCTGAACCATGGTAATCTGTTCTCTTTGATCTTTTTTTTGCAATTGGAGCTACTTTAGTTTCTCTTCCTCTCTGCAATAAAAACAGTGGAAACAGTTTCACAACACTCTGTCCTTTAATATAGCAGCTACTGACCTGCTGACATCAATAGGACTAATTGCCTATGCAAGATGATGGGCAGTACCTCACAGGAAGAACTACATATTTTCCTGTGTCGGTGCTGTTTCATGGAGGTGGAGACAGATTCCTCTGCCAAAGTATGTAAGACGTTAAGTTTAAAAAAGTGGATGGGCTTTCCCTTCCTTTGATTCCATGGCAAGGAAATGAAAGTTTCATGAAATTCAAGCAGATTTCAAAAAGCTAAATAGTACTAGAACCATACCATTGGGACAGAAGGAAGCATCCTAAGGGTTTTGTTAAATAGTAGGAGAAGGTGGACTTTTCCTTTAAGTATGAATGTAAAGTTTCATAGTGAGGCAAGAGTGATGAAAAATATATATATATATATATATATATATATATATATATATATATATATATATGTGTGTATAAGAAATAATGCCCAGCAAGTTGAAGCTCAAAGAAAAATAAAGGCCTAACTAGGGTTGTTGTGAGGAACAATGCTGCAGGTAGAGGGCCTCTCAGCCTCTGGAAGGTCTGAGATTTCCCTATCATACCTAACTTGGAAGGCATTATTGTACTTAGAAAATAGCCTTTGTGTTGTATTTGTTGATACTGAACTGTGTATATGTGGTGTATATGTTTGCTTTTTTCCAGTTTTTGCTCATTTTGATAAAATAGTCCCCTTTATATATTGTGGTAATGTTTTGTTATGGCAGAGATTACATCATTTCAAGTATGACTTTTTTAAGTGTATAGCAGCTGACTGTGACACATATCAAACACTAGGAATAATGAAAGATAAAAAGCCTGTATATTTTATCTTAGACAAAAAAAAATATGAAATATTAGTTACTGTAGTGATATAACTTTATAACATGTTTATTAATTTGTGATTTTTATTAATTTGTTAACCACAGTAAGCACAAGCCTTTTCTCAGGGGTGAGCCAGGAACATTATGTGATTAAATGACTTGCTAATAATCATACAGTAGGCAAATGGAGGCTGAAGGAATGACACTCTGGACTACATGATAAAGCTAGTTAGCAGTTCATACTATAATCCTCTGTGCTGAACTGACAGACTTCATGTTTACTTCTTATCTTTCAGATTATGCCTGGAAAAAGAGAAAGAAGTACTTTTGTATAGTTCTATTTGTAATATTCATATGTTTCGTTATTGTTTTATTTTGTTTACTTCATGTTTTAAATATGACAAAATAATTTATACTGAACAAGAAGGCAAAGGCTGCTTTACATTTTCAACTTAAAATAATTTATTTTCACATTTAAGTTTACTGTGACTCAGATATAGGCAGTTGCTCTCTAACATAGCAGCAAACAGGGATCTAACACCCCATAAGGCTGCTTGATTATCAGTAGCACACTGCTTTCCAAGTGTGCATACAGTTTCCAAGGTAGCACAGGCTTAAAAACACTTTCAAGTGAAATAAATTTGGGGGCAACTTCAAGAACTGAAAGACACAATATATATAAGCAATGAAGTACCCTTCCTGATCATTCTTCTTAGCGTGTTGCTTGATGGCTTTACTTAATTGGATTTTTATGGTCATTTTATATATGTTTTATTGCTATTTTAGTACACATTTGTGTTTATGCAGTGTTGTAGTTATGCATAAGGTATGTTTAAATATATATCTTAGGTTTGTGTAATTGACTGTTTTTTTGATGCTATAGAAACTTATGGAATTCTCTGAATGTATATTTCATTCACTTCCTGTTCCTTCCTGTATGACTTTATTTTCTATTTGAAGGGCTTATGTTTTCGCTTTCATTGTGAAGTTATTTCTATATTTTTGTCTGCCATTTACTGTTCCAGATTGTGTAACATAAATAAAAGAACACATTCAAAGAAACAAATTGGAACAGCAAAACGATTTATTAAGTACTTTTCGTCAATTTTTGCAGTTGACTTCTTCAGAATAACCATACTGATACTGTTGTTACTTTAGAAAGCCAGGCAAAATCATGTGACGATCAGTTAAAACCCATTCATAAAATTACATTCTTAAAGTCACAGTAAATTCACAATGAATGTTCAGTCATTTTCAATAGCCTAGTACTAAAGCCCTCATTAAAAGCATATGTATCATGTTCACACAAATCTTATACTATTTAATATACCTAATAACATCCCATTGCATTAAGCAACCTTGAAAATAAAAGCATAGCAATCTATCTGCACAATAAATACAACTTAATTTAACTAGTGATACTCTATTTACAAATTTTAGTTGTTGTTGTTTTTTTAAATGATAATAATAACAGTGGTCAAGCCACCTAGGAAACACTTTAGAAATGAAACTCTGCTTTCAATTTTAAATAACTGATGAGGGAGACAAAGTCATTTAGTCCTGGTGGGCAAGTGGCATTGACGCGTAATAGCCACATAAGCTCTTTATATTCTAAAAACAATTCAGTAGGACCACCTCTACTATTGTGTTCAATTTGTTCTATAGCCGTAAATGTAAATTTGTGGAGAGGAAATTTGTTGACATTGCTAAGTTGTTAAAAAAATTTGCCTTTATTGATGATGATAAACGTTGCCTAAAGGCATTTTGTTTTTATATAATAACTTTCACATTGCTGACATTTTGCAACATACACAATCTTTTTACTACCACAGTTGCTTTTGTGATTCAACCTATCTATACCATGCTAGGGAATTCTGATACTATCACCCTCCAAGATGTACTGGCATTGTGGGCAGTGTCCACATTTTTTCATCTGCCCTTTCCTTTTATGCCTATTACTCTCCTTATTCTGTTCAAGAACATTCTTGAAACGTAGGTCCTTTTTGTACACGACTATGGGTTTTTCCTCCAATCTTATTCTCTAATTGGTCATCACCTCTAAGGATGATATCATTAATCCCTGGAAACTGGAGATTATATGTCAGAATCATGGCATTTTTAAATGTTGTAATAGTGCTTGTGCTTAATCCGCTATTGATAGATGTCTCAGGACAGGAATTCTCTTCCTGTGTTCTTATCTCTAATAAAGGGAAAAAATGACCTGTTATTGTTTTATCTGTAACCTAATCTAAAATAGGTTTTACAAACCCAACAGGATACCCTCTTCTCACCAACAGTTCTTGTAGGACATCCCTTTCTTTATAGTATGTCTCCAGGTCCCTGACCATACATGCCAACCGTACCCCTTGGCCTTTTACCAGTGACAATTTTTGATACAGTGGGTGCCCACTCTCGAAATGTAGGAGGGAGTTGGAGTAGGCAGGTTTTCTATACATGTTTAATGTAAAATGTTTTTGCACTCTGTCCTTAGTAATCTGGATATCCAAGTAACTAGTGGTGTCAAAATGTGTTTCCATGGTAAAATGAAGAAAGGAGGTGCTACAGTTCAGATCATGAAAAAACTCATTTAACTGGTCTGAACTGCTGTTCCACAAAATAAGAATGTCATCAAGGTATCGACCATAAAATCTGCAGTGTCTGTACCCTGGTGATGTAAAAACCATGGACAACTCCCACTGCGTCAAAACAATATTGGCAAATATGGGGGCACAAGCCACCCCCATAGCAACACCTGATGTTTGTCTGAACAGTTGACTGTCAAGAATTATATAATTATTTTCCAAAATCAACTCCAACAAGGTCCGAAACATCAATATCCTAGAATATGTAAAATTAGTGTGCCCACAAAGGAACTCATAAAACATCTCCTTAACCTCACCATGTGGTATCACATTAAATATATCCTTAATATCTGCAGTCACTAAGATGAGTTTATCACCATATAAATGCTTATTAATTTTCCATAAAAAATGCCATGAATCCTTAACAATGTGTTGGAATTTCTTGATGGTTGTTTTTAAATGAAAGTCTATAAACTTAGCCATAGTCAAGGTTTTGGATGCTTTTGCATCAACAATAGATCTGAAGGGTGGGTTTATTGTGTCTTTGTGGATCTTAGGAATTCTGAAGATCATCAGAATTCTTGGGTTGATCTGTAATAAGAAATGTAACTCACTGCTAGTAATCTGGTGGTTAAGAAGCAAGTCATTAAAGCTATATCAATGTTCCTATAGGGGATATTAAGTTCATTCAATGATACTTCCTCTTATCCATCACCATAAAGAAAAACTAGCATCTTATCCACATACAACTTTTGATCCATAACTACTAACTCTCTTGTCGGGTTTTGTAGCCCTGATTGAAATGCAACTCAAAAGACTATGTTCCCTCTCTGTTAGATTTTGTTTTTCACTGATAACATTACTTCTCCTACACAATTCTCTGATGTCATTCATACATATGGATTCAAAAAGTTGAACTACAGGGTGCAGTGGGGTATAATACACACTTGACTTTTTACACACAACTTCATTATCAGTGAAATATTCATTATTCATGACACAACTAAAATTCAGTTTTCTGATATAGAGCTTAAAATCCAACAAGGTTTTATCAGCTTGAGCATTTCATGTTGGCACAAAATTGAGCCCTTTTTGAAATAAATTGGCCCATTCACTGGTTACATGGTGATTGCTCAGGTTATAGATTTTAAAGTCATGATGCTCATTGTAAACAATATTTGAATGTTCTTCATCTAGTAAAGTGGTGTTGTCAAGACTATTGTAATTTAATCCCATGTCATAACTCCCCCATCCCCCTCCCTCGAAAGCCAGTCCCTTGATCGTGGCCATTCCAGTAAGTCTTCTGGTGTGGACAGCTGTTGTTGGAATCCTGCTGCCTCTGTTTCCGTATCCTCTCCAATCTCCTGAGAAGTACCCCTAAAGGGACTGCTTCATCACTAGTGTTGTGGTTGTAAACTTCATTAAATTCAACCCTTTCATCTTGCTCACCCACAAAACCATTGTCACTGTGAACATTTTGCTCATCATAAAGTCTCGTGGGGTTGTTACCTTTAGGAAGTAGAAAGGCATTCCCTGTTTCATATTCAAGTTTGTCCCTCTCAAGTTTTTTACTTTTTTTATTTTTTTATATTACAAATAGTTTTGTCCACATTTACAAATAAAGCTCTATACTCATTCTGTTTAAAACTAAAGCATAAATCCTGTTTTATATTTTCGTTCCAAACGTTGACAGATTCTTTGAGATTAGTTAATTTTTTGTCATTATCCCTTACCAGGACTTCTAGCAGCTTGCATTCATGCTGGTTGAATATCGCTACTAGCTCTTGGTGCAATTTGCATCCCCTCACTAAGCCGTTGGGGAATTTCCAACAGCGGAAGCCCTTAGGGACATGTTCTCTTCTCAAACATTCCCTAAGGTAGTTATTTTCCACTTGTAGTTTTCTTAATTTTAATACATCCACTTCCAAGGCCTTCAATTGCTGATCTAAAGTCCCATTTGTAACTCCTTGCTGTGTTTGTGTAAAAACAGTCTCCCTCGTTATTGATCCAGTCCGTGAGACAGAAGCACTCCTGTGTATCCACCCGATTGGTGGAATTTGCATCTTGGTGCCGCTCTCACGCATTCCATGGATTGGTTGTACTTGCCCCAGCCTGGCTGATGTTAATGGGACTTCTCTGTCCCAGAGGAATAAAAGAAATTTGGCTCCCTTGCATAGCCTGCAAGCCCTCCTCCATATTGGCTCCAAAAATAGTAGGAAAGGGTTGGTCTCCTTCCAAAACCGATGAGTTGCTGTGTGAGCACTTCTATAGGTGCCGAAAGGTTCCCTATGGATTTAACCAATTCTGCATTGGAACCTGCAGCTCCTGAAGCTCTGTGTGTGTTGTCCTCCATACACAAACCTGGTAACACACAATAAATACTGAAACTGATAAAATAAAGGAACACACTCAAAGAAACAAACTGGAACTGCAAAACGATTTATTAAGCGCTTTCGTCAGTTTTTGTACTTGACTTCTTCAGAATAATCATACTGATACTGTTGTTACTTTGTAAAGGCAGGCAAAATCATCTGACGATAAATTAAAATCTATTCATAAAATTACATTCTTAAAGTCACAGTAAATTTACAATGAAAGTTCTGTCTTTTTTAACAGCCTAGTACTAAAGCCCTCATTAAAAGCATATGTACCATGTTCACACAAATCATATACTGCTATTTAATATACTTAATAAACTCCCACTACATTAAGCAACCTGATAAATAAAAGCATATCAATCTATCTGCACAATAAATACAACTTAGTTTAACTAGTTATACTCTATTTACAAATTTTAGTTGTTATTGTTTTTTAAATGATAATAATAACAGTGGTCATGCCACCTAGGAAACACTTTAGAAATGAAACTCTGCCTTCAATTTTAAATACCTGGTGAGGGAGACAACGTCATTTAGTCCTGGTGATCAGGTGGCATTGACTCTTAATTGCCACATAAGCTCTTTATATTCTAAAAACAATTCAGTAGGACCCCCTCTAGTATTGTGTTCAATTTGCTCTATAGCCATAAATGTAAATTTGTGGTGAGGAAATTTGTTGACACGTTTTGCTAAGGTGTTGTTAAAATTGCCTTTATTAATGATGGTAAATACGTTGCCTAAAGGCATTTTTTGTTTTACCAACGTAATAACTTTCGCATTGCTGACATTTTGCAACATACACAATCTTTTTACTACCACAGTTGCTTTTGTGATTCAACCTAATTATACCATGTTGGGGAATTCTGATACTGTCACTCTCCAAGATGTACTGGCATTGTGAGCAGTGTCCACATTTTTTCATCTGCCTATTACCCTCCTTATTCTGTTCAAGAACGTTCTTGAAACTTAGGTCCTTTTTGTACACAACTATGGGTTTTTCCTCCAATCTTATTCTCTAATTGGTTAGCACCTCTCAGGATGAACCAGTTCTTTCTCAGGATATCCTTAATCCTGGGAACTGGGGACTATATGTCCACTATTGGTAGATGTCTCAGGACAGGAATTCTCTTCCTGTGTTCCTATCCCCTAATAAAGGAACAAAAATACCTGTTATCCTTTTATTTCTGACCTCATCCAAAATAGGTTTTACAAACCCAACCAGATATCTCTTCTCACAAACATCTCTTCTAGGACATCCCTTTCTTTATAATATGTCTCCAGGTCACTGACCATACATGCCAACCATACCCCTTGGCCTTTTTACCTGTGACCTTTTTTGATACAGTGGATGCCAACTCTCAAAATGTAGGAGGGAGTTGGGGTAGGTAGGTTTTCTGTACATGGTAGATGTAAAATCTGTTTTCACTCTGTCCTTAGCAATCAGGATATCCAAGTAACTAATAGTGTCAAAATGTGTTTCCATGGTAAAATGAAGAAAGGAGGTGCTAGAGTTCAGATAATGAAGAAAACTCATGTAACTGGTCTAAACTGCTGTCTCACAAAATAAGAATGTCATCAAGGTATCTACCATAAAATTTGCAGCATCTGTACCCTGGAGATGTAAAAAACATAGATAACGCACACTGCTTCAAAACAATATTGGCAAATATGGGAGCACAAGCCACCCCCATAGCAACACCTGAAGTTTATCTGAACAGTTGACTTTCAAAAATGATATAATTATTTTCCAAAATCAACTCCATCAAGGTCCTAAACATCAATATCCTAGAATGTGTAAAATTAATATGCCTACAAAGGAACTCATAAAACATCTCCGTACCTTCATCATGTGGTATCACATTAAATAGATCCTTAATATCTATAGTCACTAAGATGAGTTCATCACCATATAAATGCTTATTAATTTTCCATAAACAATCCCACAAATCCTTAATGTGTTGGAATTTCTTGAGGGTGAAACTATTTTGGAAAATGGGTCTGCAAATAGTAGGGTCTTTGAAAAAAAGAGTAGCCTAAAACTGAATACAAAGCCATTTTAATTGCTGAATATGCTACACCTCACCCAAAATAAATAAATAAATAAAATAAATATGTCTATCAGGTTAAGCACTGAGCTGTTTTCTGTTCATAGTGCATCATTTATTTTTCTAGTAGAAAGCACTCTCCACTTTGCCTATATGATTCATCGCAACCATCTTTCTGGTGTATTGCATAACTTGTAGAACTGGCAATAATAAACATGAGCTAAGCAGAATCAAGCAGATGTTATTTGGACATAAAGAGACTTACAGAGATTACTGTTGATTAGAAGAATTTCAAATATTATATTATTTTACTAGAAGATTCCAAGCAAGAAATGGCTGAAGTATGATCCCATAAAACTACTGGACAGAAATGACAACCTCCTGAACTTGCAACAGCACAAAAATCCCTACTATGAATGATTTCCCAACTACATTCTCCTTAACTCAATATAGTAACTCCAGATCACAGCACCTTAGGATAGATTATATTCTCTTAAGGAGAAAGCTTCAGCAAACTAAAGTTTTGGTCTGCCAGACTGAGCAAACAAATTCAGACAGCTCATCAATAGGACAGAATTATGCATCAACACTGGAAGATGAAGAGTAAATGGGATTATTCATTTCAGCAGGAGGATAAACCACACCTCCCTTAGCCATTTTGAAGTAACTAAAACCATGTAAGATGAGACCATTTTGTCTTTTTAAGACTTTTTTGTATCAGCATAAACGTGGAAAGTCATGCATTAAACTGTTTTTCTAACAAAAGAAGAATGCTTGCATTTGCTATGCAGTACAAATTGGTATCTTTCATACAAAGCTGTGGAAACTAAACATTGCCTTGGAAAGCACACACTGTTATGTAGAGTTCCCAGGCATATGTAATCTGATGAAACTAGCACTGGTATTCCTGTGCTAATTACAATATCCCATGGAGAGAAATGGCTAATGAATTTTGATGGTCTGATAGATGGAATGCTTGATAAAACAGATTTTTTTTCTGAATGGCTCAGTCACAAAAGATCCACTGACTCTCTGAATAATGGGCATGCATGCATGCAAGAGTCCATTCTTCCTTTTTGATGTGCTGCATTGTACTGGTGTTGTCTGTACTGATAAGAGTGGCACCTGTGTGACAGCTGTTTCTCAACCAAAAATAAATACTATCATTGTCATGGCTTCAGATGAACTTTCCATAGCATTTGATTTAGTCTAAGAGTGTAGGGAGTGCAAATAGTAGGCCTTGAGTTATTTTTTTTTCTGCTGACCTTTGCAATGAGATATTTTTTCTATAGTGGTTAGTCCTGAATTCATTTACTAAAGAGAATCTGTAACATGCTTTTCATATTTCAGCAGATACCACATTTCCTCATGTGAAGCCCATCAATAGATATTGTTAATATGCTACACAGTTCTCTCTCTGGTATGAATGATGCTACTTGTCAAAGTCAGTCATGTGGAGGGAATGGCAGTAAGGAAGTGAACACTGTGTGTTAGTACCAGTTGGGAATTCATGACTGTTACAGTTATGTTGAGTTGAACTATACAAAGCTTTGAGGAGAACTGTTCAAGGTTCTATTCCTGATATGGTACTACATTGAAATAGTTGTAAAGATATTGGAAGAACTGGACTTTTCAGTTACATCATCTCTACACACACTGCAACAAAACACATTGTGAATATCCTGAGTAAAGCGGCTAAACCAGAAGATTGTGATGAGAACTGCTAATCCCAGGAAGCTATACGGAATCTTTAACAATGCATCTTTGTATCTGTACTTTGTAAATGCTGGTATAAGAAGCCTACTTTATCATTCAGAAATTGTGATCGATATCCCCCTGATGGCGTCCTACATTTTTTTTATTTTTCATATATAATAATAATTAATATTGCAGTCATCTATATAGACAAATGTTATAATGTTCTATATACACTATGTACAATTGGCTTGAGCAAGTAATAATGTAAAGATTGGAGCAGAAAAATAAAGAAAAATATATTGCACAATCAATAAATTTAAGTAAGCTACACATCAAGAGTTAGACTGAGTCCAGTTTTAATGTCTCAGTAACGGTAATAATTTTTTCCCAAGGATTGTTAGTCCATTGTTTAGGAGTAATTCTCAGTTTTTTGACCATGATTTCTAATAGCACAGTTTCTTCCAACAATTTCAAGAATTCTTCCACAGTGGGTTCTTGTGCTGACTCCCACTTTCTTGTTATAGATTTTCTTGCCACTACTAATATGGACCATAGTAGATATAAGTCTTTTTTACTCATTTCTGTATTGTCATTAACGTTCAAGAGGATTAGAGATTTTGTTTAAACAAAAGTATCTGTGAAAATAGCTTGAAGAAACTTCGTAATTTCTTCCCAAAATTTTTTAATATTAATTCATTCATAAAAAACATGTATCCGGTCTGCTTTACATATTAGTAAGCATCTCTAACAAGTGGTATTTTTGAATGTTTTAAATTTAGCTAATTTGTCTGGTGTGATAAATGCCCTGTGTATAAATTTCCAAGTATATATTTTCCATACTTGTAAATTAAATGTTGATTTAATAGAGTACAAGAGGTTAGCTTTACTTTCAACTGACAGATTAGTTTGATATCCTTTAGTTATGTAGTTCCAAAATTTTTAATTAGGGTTGGTTTTATAATTCATTAAAATGTTGTATCTTTTTGAAATCATGTTTATCCAGATATAGTTATTATATATAACTTCAAACATAAGACTTATAAATGTAGGGCTAGTCTTATAGGAAGAATTAATGATTATTCCGTTTAAGTCTTGAACATGTGATAATATGCTTTGGAGTACCAGACAATCTGTGTTTGATATAGTAAATGTATTTTGGATTTGTTGAATGTCTAAAACGTTTTGACTCTTTATACAATGTTGCCAACAGATAACATTTTTCATCTTCCAATTTGTTGAAGTATTTTTTATAAATTTTATTAAAAAAGCTTTTTGCAGAACTAAACAGTATTAATAAATACAACCATATCTTAATGTCTGTGTTGGAATAAATACATTTTCTAAATAAATTACATATGTTATTTATGTAGTTTAAATTAGTTGATTTTGATATAATATATTGAATGTTGATCATTAATACATGCCACAATATATTATTTTGTTCATTTAAAATAAGATTTTTAGTTATCTTGTTTTCAATTAGGAAAATAATAATACTGTAATTTGTGTGTATACTGATCATGTCTAAATAACTAAATGTGTCTGTAATTTTTCTTTGTGGAGCTTTTCTTCCTGGGCCTCTGCTGAAAAAGGGCCTTGTCGGCTCAGTCAGACACCCCCAGTTAACAAATGTAAAATAAAAAAATAAAAATAAATAAAATGTAAAGTTTTCCATGATGAAGAATAATTATTATCAAACCAATTAATAATAATTCTAAAAATAGAGGCTTTTATGTATGTTTCTATGTCTGGAAAGTTGATTCCACCCATTTCCCAAGGTCTGATGTGATGTGCATAAACTATCCTTTTTCTTTTTGGAAACCAGAGGAAATTCAGTAGGATTTTATTTACTTTTTTAAAATATTTTCTGTTTGGTGTCATAGGAATAGCTTGTGCAATGTCATTTATTTTTGGAAGTAACATCATTTTTACAATTTGCAGTCTGTCTTCAAATTTCGAATGCATTTTATTCCACTTTGTTAGTAACATTTTTATATTGTTTATTATATTATTATAATTTAAGATTACTGCTGTTTCATTATTTTCACTTAGTATTATTCCTAAATATTTTATTGTGGGAACTTGTTTACCTATTATATTATTTGTGCTTAATAAGGAGCCCCCTTTTTTGTTTAAGAACATGTAATTAGGCTTTGTTTTGTTAAAACAGAGACCAGAGATGAGATAGAATATTTCTGCTAATTTATCTAGCTCTTGTAAAAATTCCTCTGAAACAGATAGAGTGAGTAGATCATCAGCAAATAATATATTTTTTTAATTAAATTGTCCATATATGTCAATAACTTTTATTTTGGGATTATTACATATTGACAATGCAAATAATTCTATTGCCAGTGCAAATAGGATAAGTGAAATTGGGCATCCCTGTTTTGTGCCTCTAGATATTTCAATGGGTTTGGAAGTAAAAGGCCCAAGTTTTACATAAGCAAGATTATCTTTATATATGTTTTTTATTAGTGAAATGAAATTGAGTGGGAAATCAAATAATTCTAGAGCCTTAAAAAGATATTCCCACCTAAGTGAGTCAAAAGCTTTTTCTATGTCCATTGTTACTATTAGGGCTTCTTGATTGTCTCTGTTTAAAAAAATCTATAAGTGTTATTATTCTCTGAATGTTATCATGAGTATGTCTATTATATATAAATCCAGTTTGGTCCTCATCTATGATTTGTATCAATTTTTTTTTTATTCTACTAACTAATATTGACATAAAGATTTTATAGTCATTGTTGAGTAATGAAATTGGCCTATAAAAACTCCATTGTAAAGGATCTATTTTTTCTTTTATGATAGGTGAAATTAAGGAATACCTCCATGAGGATCGAATTATATTTTGTGATTGCATTTCATTCAATGTTTTACGAAATAAAGAAATTACTGAGGTTGAAAATATTTATACAATTCATTAATTATGCCATCAATTCCTGGTGTTTTATTATTTTTGCTTTCCTCAATTTTTTCAGTAATTTCTTTTGGGGATATTTGTTTTTGAAGATCTAATTTTAGTTTTTCTGGAATTACTTTTAATTTTGTTAAATTTAACTAAATTTGAAAGATTAGAATGATGTGGATCATCTTTGTAATGACCAGTGAAGTGATATTTAATGGTATCCAATATATCACTTATGTCTGATACTTTTTTATTTTTTCCCCTTCATGAATTATATTTGCGATATTGTTTTCAATAGATTGTCTTTTAACTCTAACTGTTAAGTTTTGTATGTGCTTGGGTGATACAGCATATGAGTTAAGTTTTAGTTTTTTTATTGCTAGATTAGTTTTATGAGTTATAATGTCATTATATATTTTTTGTTTAACTCCTTAATTGATTTTCTTTTATTTTTGTTGTAGATTTATAGATTCATTTATATTAAGTTCTGTGATTTGTTTGTGGATGTTATGTAATTCTGAATCACATTCCTTTATTTTATTTTTATACCATGAAATGATTATTCCATTTAAATAAGCTTTCAAGGTATCCCATAAGTTTGTTATATATGTTTCATTAGTGTAGTTTATATCTAAAAAGAATTGTATTTCTGAATCTAGCCATGGTTTGAATTGTTCTAATTTTGTGATATAGGCTGGAATTTTTGTCATAAAGATTAACTTCTTAAAATCTGTGTGTATTTTAAGGATTAGTGAGTTATGATCTGAAAAAGGGCATGGAATAAAAGGGAAGTTTATTATTTTTGTGCTTAGTTCTTGGGATATGAATATTTTGTCTGTTCTAGTTTGAGTACCAAATCTATGATCTTGATGCGAGAATGGTAATGAATTACTCTCTTTATATCTGAATGTGTCAATTAGATTTAGGCTTTCACAGCATTTTTAAAAGCTTTTCCTGTGCTATTAATGCATTGGCTTCTTTTGTTGGTATCTGAATTATCCACAATGCAATTAAAGTCTCCTCCTATTATCAGATTTCCCTTATATATTCTAGTAATTAGGTCTATATGTTTTCTTACTGTCCCAACCCCTACACCTGGGAACCAGTATACATTTGCTAAAGTCCAAACCCTATTATTATATTTTAGTATTATAACAGGCAGAAATCCTTCCTTATCTTCATATTTACAAAGAATTTGAGGCATGGTGACTGTTTTCCCATAGAATTAGTGTTCCCCTAGTATTTTACTTATATGGGAACTGGGCTAATATTTTATATTTATTAGGATTCCATATAAATGTGTTTTCTGTTTTAAAGTGTGTTTCTTGAAGAATACCACTTATACTCTATTTAAATTTATATATCTTAATAAGGTTGATCTTTTCCTTGAGTTATTTAAACCATTTATATTTAAAGATAGAAAGGTTAAATCCAGGGGCGGCTCGTGGCATAGGGCTGCCGGACTGCAGCCCCCTCAAAAATAAAAAAGAAAGAAAAATGAGAAAGAAAAATGAAAAATAAAAAAAATTATGTTTTCAAAATTACAAGCGACAAAGCAAGATAGACCGAGTCCCGACTACTGTCGGTCTATGCGCATGCTCAAGCAGGTCCCGCCGTCCCCATAGGGACACAAAGGAGACGCCTGTGCACTTTACAGTGCACAGACTCGCCAGGATTATGGGTCGCGCCTGACTGCAAGAGCAGCAGCAGGGACTCGGGACAGAGCATTACCGCCGGAAGGAGCATTAGGATCTCGCCGGCAGGAGCATTAGGATTAGGATCCGCGGGTCTTTCAGTATTGCGCGGAAGGATGTACGTTAGCTGGATGTATTCAGGTAAGGTGCCTTTAATTTACAATGTTTATTTGTGTATGGTGCTTGTGCTTTACTGGAGTTTGTGTGTATGGTGCTTGTGCTTTACTGGAGTTCGTGTGTATGGTGCTTGTGCTTTACTGGAGTTCGTGGTGTATGGTGCTTGTGCTTTACTGGAGTTCGTGTGTATGGTGCTTGTGCTTTACTGGAGTTCGTGTGTGCTTTTACTGGAGTTTGTGTGTGTATGGTGCTTGTGCTTTACTGGAGTTTGTGTGTGTATGGTGCTTGTGCTTTACTGGAGTTTGTGTGTGTATGGTGCTTGTGCTTTACTGGAGTTTGTGTGTATGGTGCTTGTGCTTTACTGGAGTTTGTGTGTGTATGGTGCTTGTGCTTTACTGGAGTTTGTGTGTGTATGGTGCTTGTGCTTTACTGGAGTTCGTGTGTGTATGGTGCTTGTGCTTTACTGGAGTTTGTGTGTGTATGGTGCTTGTGCTTTACTGGAGTTCGTGTGTGTATGGTGCTTGTGCTTTACTGGAGTTCGTGGTGTGTATGGTGCTTGTGCTTTACTGGAGTTCGTGTGTGTGCTTTACTGGAGTTTGTGTGTGTATGGTGCTTGTGCTTTACTGGAGTTTGTGTGTATGGTGCTTGTGCTTTACTGGAGTTGTGTGTGTATGGTGCTTGTGCTTTACTGGAGTTTGTGTGTGTATGGTGCTTGTGCTTTACTGGAGTTTGTGTGTGTATGGTGCTTGTGCTTTACTGGAGTTTGTGTGTGTATGGTGCTTGTGCTTTACTGGAGTTTGTGTGTATGGTGCTTGTGCTTTACTGGTTTGTGTGTGTGTGTGTGTGTGTGTGTGTGTGTGTGTGTGTGTGTGTGTGTGTGTGTGTGTGTGTGTGTGTGTGTGTATGTGAAAATGCCCCAGGTGCTTATGGTGGTGTGGTAGGGAATGCCTCAGGCTTGAACCCTGTAGCCTGTATGCAGGTGTTAAAGACTTGAGTTCCTACCCACCACCATTTGTAAAAAATTCAGATTTTTGCCTCATATTCGATCTGATCTGTTCCTCATAATATCTGTGGTTTGTAAATGTTGCAATGCTTGAAATTTGATGGTGTAGTAGTAGCATTGTTGCCACACAGCAGCAGGTTCTGGTTTGATTCTTGGCTGGGGTTCCTTCTTTGTGGGTCTGTATCTTCTCCCTGTGTTTGTGTGGGTTTGCTTTTGTGTCCTCCCATGTTACAAAGACATGTCTGCATTATTTCTTACTGGGCCTCTACTGAAAATTGTTTATTTGTTCCAAGTCAGACTGTCCTGATTAAAAAATGTTAAATAAAATTGACAGGCATTTGAATTTCAGACTTAAGGGTTTCTGAATGTTTAATTCCTTGCGTATTTGATGGTGCAGTGGTAGTATTGTTGCCTCACAGCTATAGGTTTTCTGGTTTGATTCTTGGTTGGGGTGGCTTCTGTCTGCATCTCCTCCCTGTATTTGTGTGGATTTGCTCTGGTGCCCTGCCATTTTACAAAGACGTGTCTGCAGTATTAATCTCATGCCTCTGCTGAAAAATTGTTTTTGTTCTGTCCGCAGTAAAATTGACAGGCATTTGAATTTCAGACTTCAGGTTTCTGAATGTTTAATTCCTTGCATAACTGATGGTGCGGTGGTAGTATTGTTGCCTCACAGCTATAGGTTTTCTGGTTTGATTCTTGGTTGGGGTGGCTTCTGTCTGCATCTCCTCCCTGTATTTGTGTGGATTTGCTCTGGTGCCCTGCCATTTTACAAAGACATGTCTGCAGTATTAATCCTCTGCTGAAAATTGTTTTGTTCTGTCCGCAGTAAAATTGACAGGCATTTGAATTTCAGACTTCAGGTTTCTGAATGTTTAATTCCTTGCATAATTGATGGTGCGGTGGTAGTATTGTTGCCTCACAGCTATAGGTTTTCTGGTTTGATTCTTGGTTGGGGTGGCTTCTGTGTGGAGTGTGCATCTCCTGCCTGTGTTTGTGTGGATTTGCTCTGGTGCCCTGCCATTTTACAAAGATGTGTCTGCAGTTTTAATCCCTCGTCTCTGCTGAAAATTGTTTTGTTCTGTCCGCAGTAAAATTGACCGGCATTTGAATTTCCAACTTCATGTTCTTCAGAATACATAGTAGCACAACCTTTTTTTTTTAGCAATTTTCAAGTTTATAAGATGAATATTTTAAATTTGTCCCTATTTTTGGGACTGTATTCCCCATTATTGGCTGCCTCCAGGTTTTTGTGCTAAGGTTGACAGCTATGGCAAGAACTGAATTCACTGAATATGTTTGAGGGCTGTATTCCCTCATTACTGGGTTTGTCCAGGTGTTTTGTACTAAGAGGTTGACAGCTATGGTGAGAACTGAATTCACTAAATGATAGCCATTTAAGTTTCAGTCTTCCTCTTTTACAAAGCAGCTGATGTGGAGTGGTATGTTACTCTGACTGTTTTTGCTCAGGGACCTTGGCAGTAAAATATATGGTGGCAACACATTTTATTCTAGCAACTTTCCAAGATTATACAAGCAATGTTTAATGTGTCCCTGGTTTAGGCTTTTGACCCTCCCAATACATGTTGGCTTTTTCTAGTTTTCTTGAGCTAGGAAGTTGAGATGCAGTTGAGTATTGAGTAGATTTTACAAGGAACTGAGAGCTGCAGGGGAATAGAAGTTTAGTGCTTTGCCAAGTTAATACTATAGCACAACAGGCTGTGTACTTGCTTTTGATGCAGAAGGTTGTGGGTTCTACTCCCACAAGGGTAGATGCTGCCGCACTGAGAATGTTCTCCTTGGTGAAGATACTAACTATGAGTTCGTTATCAGTTTGCCATCCATTTCCTCTTGCAATATTATTACTAGCTTATCATTTTTTAATGTAATATAGACAATTTATTCCTGAGGGGCAACAGACACTTTATTTTTCGATGAAACCATGAAATATAAAGGTGATTGCTAGCAGCAACCACTTCATTAGTTACAGATTTCTTTAATGTGGAATTATTTAGATGACTGACTTCAGAGATTGTGCATATTTACTGATAATGGACTGTAGAATTGTGCATATTTACTGATAAAGGTGGACTGTAGAATTGTGCATATTTACTGATAATGGTGGACTGTGAAATTGTGCATATTTACTGATAATGGTGGACTGTGGAATTGTGCATATTTACTAATAATGGTGGACTGTGGAATTGTGTGTATTTACTAATAATGGTGGACTGTGGAAGTCTGAGTAGACTTTTTATGATAAATGTTCTCAACTGGGCAGTTTTGCCATTATGGGTGCATATGGTTTGTTTCATTGCTTACTGGAAAAATGTTCAAAACAAATTTAAAACATCCTGTAACAAGTGTACTGTATTGTACAAGGAATATAATTTTAGTACAATGAGGAAGGTGTATCAAAGAGCACATGTATGTTTCATATGCAAGGAGCCTATGATTCGAAAACAGCCCAAAATTAATCTTTATCTGCCACTGGCAAAATGTATTTTCTTTGAATGTGGGTTTCAATGCTGTTTCAATGAATGTGAGTTTCAAGGGCAGAGAAGTTTTAATGCTAAGTTTTCATTGTGAGACTGCATTGCTTTGTTTAACAGATGACTTAGTGTTTGTGCTGTAAAATACAAAATAAAACTTTCAAATGAAGTCCAACTCATCATAGAAGTAAAGCAGTATGCACATTAGTGTTTATGGTAAATGGAGTGAAATAGCCAAGTAATGGTTCATTGGAATGGCTGCAGAGGCTCCATTCAACCATTATTTTGTCAGGGGAAGGGCAGCAAACTCAGACAGGCCCAGCTGAACTATACCTCCCAACTGTCCAGATTTTCAAAGAATGAATAGATTTTTGCTTCTTATTTTTGGTTTGTTCATAAAATTTGTAGTTTTAATTCCTAAATGATTTGCCAGAAGTCACTCTAAGTTTCAGACTTCATAACCTTCAGAAAATGCATGTTAAAGTAAGAGCTGTTCTAGCAACTGTCTCAATTTATACAAGAGCAATTTTAGTACTGTTTATATGTGCCCCAATATATTTGGCCTTGTTCAGATTTACTGCATTAACAGGTTGAGAGGTACATGCAAATAAATTGCTTTATAGAATTAGGCATAGCCAACCTCTCAACTGTCCCCAATTTTTGGCTCAAAATGTTGCTCTTCCCCCTTATAATCCCTCCACAAAATAGCAATTTTGGAAGAAAACATGGAGGGTTTACAATTAAGAAATAACTGTAATAATCAAAGTTATAGATTACTTAAAATGCATGTAGATTCTTTTATATTTTGTCAGCTGCTCAAGGTAGCAGTACTAATATTAAAGTGTCCCTTCTTTGACAGGTAGCAGCTGTATTGTGTGTCTGTTTTATATTTTTGCATCATGTTTTTGTCCATTTTTCATAAAATTGTGTTTTTTGGCAAATTAGTGACATCACTAAAGACTGAAGTTAGAAAATGACAGACATTTGAGTTTCAGATTTTATACCCTTCAGAAAATTCATACTAATGCAAGACCTATTCTATTATCTTTCTAAGTTTATTAGAGCAATATTTAAAAATTGTCCTTATTGTTGGGCCTTTGTCCCACTTCTGTGTATGGCTTTGTCCAGATTTCTTGCTCTTGAGGTTGAGAGGTATGACAAATGTGTCAGGGCCATCACAGTCAGCCAGAGAGATTTCAAATTGTGACATGCTTGTTGCACCCCACTCCCCCATGTAGTGACTCTGGATGTGTCCAAGCAAGGCAAGGAGTAGTTGTATCTACCTTGGATGGGGAGGACACACTGCATAAGTACTACAGTGGCTTTTCATCTGTCCTTGATTTTGCAGAATGGTCTGGTTTCTGTCATTTTTGTACTGTTGATTTATGCTTATTACTCAAAGTGCCTGTTGCTCTGTGTTTAAGTAGCAATGCTTTAATGACCATAAGGTAAGCTTGTCTGAGATCGTAAGATGCAAGTAAGCTTTAATAAGCATACTGTTAAAGAATTGCCAACATTGAAAGCTTTTCTGTTGTTGCCATGCAGAGAATACTTGACTAGATAATGTATAAGCCTTGGGTATTAAAGGACAGGATTCCATTATTTTAAAAGCTCATTACACTTGTTGGAGACTTCCAGTCATCTCTACAGACTTTACCCGTAAACTAAACAGAATGCCAATCATGTGTGGTCCATAACCTGTACAGTAATCCTTTAAGCAATGTATCTTGAGCTTGTTTCTTGTTTGCTTTTCATTTTTACTTTTATCATGTTTTCCCATGAAACAAGTTGTCAGGCAGCAGGTCTTTTTGGATAAGAAACATTTTACAAGTGGGGGCATCACATAGATTTCTACTTTCAGCATGTTACTTGGTACTTTAATAAAGCTGAATATATTATAATTAGGACTGCAGTGCAAGGAGAAGTGGTTTGAGTTGAGTGCTTCTGGTTTTTCTTATACTTGATTTTGACTGGCATTCCAGTAATGTATTTAAAAAGTAATTTATTTTTTCATGCCTCACAACCTTTTGTTTCCATCTAGATATTAAGTAAGCTGTCATGCAGCCAATGCATTGAAATATTTTTATTCTTCTACACTTATTTTTGTCTTGATTGGACTTTCATAATGATGGTTTGCCACCCAGGGCAGCGTATTTAATTAAAGTTATTTTTTTGTGGTTTTGTGCATAGCTCCTCCCCTTTCTGGTTGACCACACCCCCTCCCCTTAACCCCACCCATTCAGCTGTCTCCTGCAGTCCCCCTGTGATTTGAAGTCACCAGCCGCCACTGGTTAAATCCATTCCTATTGATTAATTGTATATAATATTTGTGACAATAAATAAATTCGTAGTGCTTTATAATGTGTAGTATGTGTAACATCTCTTGTTGATTTTGTTCATTATTAATAGATTTTTTTTGAATGAAAGACATGTAATATATGTAATATAACTTCATTCAAGCCAATAAAGGAAGAAAAAAATATTGAATATACACATGGAATTAAATAATCAAAAATTTTGATAAACCCGCTAAAAAACATGAAGTGATATACACTTCCAATCCAATAGAAAAAGAAAAATCTATCAGATTGACTTTCATATCTACTAACAAGAGAAAGTGAAAATTGCCCTCTTTGAGCTCCAATATAAGTTTTTTTTATCGGAGATTTATAAAATTCAGGTAAGTGAAATAATATTCTATTATATATGTAATTTAATATATGAAGATGAATGTATGCAAAGTATGAAAAATATGAATATTCTGAAGATGTTTTTTTCCCTTTTTTTTTCCTCTTTTTTAACATAAGTATTGCTTTTTTCTAACTTAGTTCAGTCTCTAAATAATCTTTCTTTTGGCATATAACAATCTTGTTATGAACTAAGTGTAACATATCTATGAGCATATCTAAAAACATTGATCTAGCATTTCTTGCTTCTTAAATTTGAAATATTATCCAATCTGAGGAAAATAAACCAGTCAAACATGAAAAAGTAAAGCTATTAATTTGTTACTTACTATTAAAGGAACAAATTATGAATCAATGCATTATTGAATCAATACACTGTATGTAATAGCATCTTGATATTTCCTTCTTATGCTATCCTTGTTTTTTTAGTTTCATTTTCTATTGAAATATATATATTTCAAACTTCAAATCAAAGTTCATTTGTAGTTATAAGATTATTACAGATCTTCTGTAACTTCAGAATAATTTATGACAACTTAGTGACCTTTATTATCATATCAGTCTTAACTCTATTAATGAATATTTGGTAATGAGGTGAAAGCTCCTCTCTAACTGAGACTCAGTTTGTGTGACCCTAACTGACTCTCATTTACCAAGTTAAATATAAACAAAATACTCTATACCCCGGTTTTGATATTGATTTCTTAGTACATTTCTCTTCCCTTAGGAAACTATGGTTTTCATAGTGAGAAATTATATACTAATTTTGAAGAAAGAGATATTCTTCTAATAAACCACAGTCAATACCAAAACTATGGTAAATGAGGTCAGACAGTGTTCAAAGTGTTATATATATATTTCAAAGATCTGCCATCTATAATTTGCAGACAAGTTTTCAGTAAGAAATTGATATATCAGTATTTGAAGATTCTTACTAGAAAATTGACTTATTCAACAAAAATGCAACTGGTTACTTCCCCTCCTTTCATGAAACTAACTAAATACACATTCAATGACATGCTAATCATTTCTGGTATAAAGATGTAGTATTTCTCCACATTCTTGTATATGAGTTTGGAATGTGTAACTCTTTGTCCTTAACTCATTATGTATGCAGTATATAGTTCCACTTTCATATATATATATAGTTACAGCATCCCTGGAATTAAGCAATCTAGAATAATAATTTTGTTTAGAAAAAACATTGTAATTTTGTATAATGGGATAGTTCCTGGTTACATTACTAGGATTACATTTACAGTCTAGTACTTGAATTATTACCAGATGTAGAACTACTGACTGCATTAACATTCCTAGCTCTATCTGTAGTTGTACAGACTTGTATTAATTAAAACTGTTGCTCCAGGCATGAATCTATAAGACATTCTAATAAAAAAAAATCCTGAATTACTGTTAATGCACTAGGATTATGACTCTATTAGTATGTAGCATTGTGCATGTAATGCTATACACCATTAATATACCTTATTAGTGATGCTGTTTTTTTTACCCCTACTGTCACTTGACAATATCAATACTGTGGCTGACTTTGTTTTATTTTCAACCCTAGGTGTTAATGAATGATTTACACAACAATTGTTAATCTCATTTATTGTGATTAATTGTGAAGATCTTTCATATTAGGGGTTGGGAAGGTCTATTCAGACCAATAGACTTACTGAAGCTACACAATGAATGAAAGTATAATCGCATTTAATCAGTCTTAATCCACTTTAATGTCCCTATAAAAGCTGTATTCTCAAGCCAGTTAACTGTCATTACTATAAAGTAATTTACTTCTAATATATATATCCTATTTAAGGTATAACTCTGTCAATATTAATGTCCCATCAGTAACCCACTCTTTTTTCCCCTTCTTTTCCTTCTGTTCAGAATAAATGAAATGTCGGTTATTACGCATATAAAATATCAGTTAGTAAAATATTCTTTAAGGGATTCTGGTATTGTGTTTCTCTAAAGTCCCCATTTGTATGCACCAATAGTATAATCCTAATAGAGACATCTACTACCTTAAATCTTCTCTAATGAGTGGGAAGTACGAGAAGGCAGGGTTAGGTGCATGTGTACGTTAGTATGCTTTCCCACACCTCCCTTCGACTTCACTTGCTTCTCAAGAATACAAAAAGAAACTGTCCAATGCTGCATATTAATGTAGTTTCTTTTGCAATTTAATCAAGTTGAAAAGAAATCAACCACATTTCACATCCTGATGGTTAAATTTCAGATGAAGTACCTACTGAATTTTAAAGTAAGCAGTTTATGTGTATTATATGCAAGTTTTATGTATATTTTTGTCACAGTGTAATTCACACATTAGCTGCACAGCAGTACGTTCTACTTGAAATGCGTTTGAAATCAGTTATGCGAGAGAAGTTCTTATCTAATGTGTTTGGGGAAAAAAATGAGAAAAAAGACGGTTATGTATGCACGTGAGTGTTTCAGTCAAAAAGTTGTCAAATACGGGTTTGCAAGTTAAATCAATTTGGCCCAATACATTTTTCAAGGCATGAGAGCCATTATTTTGTTATGAATTAACTATACTATGCAGAGAAAATAAAGCTGATAAAGTCGCTTGTGTAAAATACCCTATATCTTTTTGAGACCCAGCATACAAGCATGTTACTTAATGTATTAGTCAATTAAAAAGCATTATAAATATGCAGTCATGCATATATACCCTTCACTTGCTACTTAATAAACTACATTGTGACAGTTGAACTTTCTGTTATCAAATTGTTGTAACTCTAGTGTTATATTAACTTTCTAGTTTTCATTTGATTTTAATTGCCTAATTTTTGAGCTTGTGCCAGATAAGCTTATATATAAATCAATAGAAAGCAGGAAATATCACATTATAATCAATGAAATAAATTACAATACATACTTTTTTGTTGTTGTAAGCACCAATGGTCTATATCTTTGTTGAATCTTTGAGAGATTTGAGAGTTTCTGTAGTTTTAAGTTCAGTTCTTTCTTTTTCTTCACATCGGTTCAAGTGTTTTTCTCTGAAGATCTTTTCAAATTAGTTGTTGTAGACCAGTCCATTTTTTCAGGAATAGTGATGATGTTATTATTTTTGCTAAATGAAGATGTTTATTCAAAGTTATTGAAGGTCCAATCATTTGAGTGGAAAATTCTGATTTTTAGCAGGATAAACCAATTGTGCTTTTATTTTGTTTTGTTTAAGAAGTTTCACTAATGTCTGTGTTTTTTTCCTTAGTTCTAGCACTCTTACTGAGTAGTCATTATTGAATCTTATCTGACTTTGTTTGTATGTTAAGGGACTCTTCCTCCAGGCAGATTTTAGTATAAGTTTTTTACCTAGATATGACAGAAAATTTACCACAATTGATCTTGGAGGTGTTTTGGATGAAGAGGGTTGTGGTTTTCCAATAGCTCTATGAGCTCTCTCTATTCCATTTGATAGTCCCTCCTTTAAGTCTAGTATTTCAGGAAGCCATGAGTTTAAAAATGTTATGATGTCCTCTCCTTCTGTTTTCTCTGGAAGACCAAAGATTCTTATGTTTGTTCTCCTCTCCCTATTATCCGGATCATCTATTTTTGTTTATTAGCCGGTTATTTTGATGTAGTAAGAATTCTGACTGATTTTCCTCTTCTTTGAGTCTCCCATCTATGTCAGTCAGAGAAGTTTCCATGTGAAGGATTTTATTTTGCTGTTGCTGTAATATTTCTATAAGGACATCAGTTTGTTTTTGACAGTTTTCCTTTAGGTTTTCCAAATTGTCTGTAAATCTATCCATTTTCAAGGACAGTTCATGCAGTGTAGAAGACATCAGTTGATCTCCTTCTTCAGAGTAGTTTCTGTGTGAGAGTTCTTTGAGCTAGCCACTTTCATACAGTTGTAAAGATCTCCAATTTATTTTGACAGGAAAAACTCACCAGAATTTCTTGAAATTTAATAAGGTTGTAGATTAGGAGTTCTTTGATAAAGTTTCCCTGTTTTTAATGAATAAAATATTTTTTTTCCTATTTTCTAGTATAGTTTTGTGGAGCTCTAAAAGGATGCTGCTATCAGTTAGCCATCTAGACTCCGCCCCCATGGCTTCCTACATTTAGCTAGACATGATCAAAACTTTTTATTTTAATTTATTTGTTAAGCAGAAGTAGAGCACGGATTCATAAGAGCCCTTTTCTGACTCATCCCAGGAGTACTGTCTCGTTAAGTGACTTTTCTTACTCTGTATGCCCTCACTGCCTGCCTATCATCATCCCTGTCCTGCCAAAATTACCTTTTTCTTCCCTCAATACAGAGGGCAAGAGTCATTCATCTGAGAGGGGCTATTATTAAAGCAGCCATCAGGGGTAACCGTACTTAGAAGGGGGAGATGCAATGGGCTGACCATTCTGGTCATCTCTCACTTTCACAAGGGACATTGCCAGTATGCAGCCCCAATCCCTGAATCCTGAAACACAGGAAGTGGTTTCACTAACCTCCTCCAGGTCAACTGTATTTTACTATGCACTTCCAAGAGCCTGCAATACTCTCCTTCCCCTGGGCATATGTCTCAACTGTCCTGATTTTTGCACAAAGTCCAGATTTCTGCTTCATATTTTGGTCTGTTCCTCATAAAATTTGTGTTTGCTGGATTTTTGTGGAAAATCAGTAAGGAATGAATTCACTAAATAATGTCAGAAATTTCAGACTTCGTATCCTTCAAAAATTCATTGTAATACAAGACCTATTGTTCTAGCAACTTTTTAGTTTATAAGAGCAATATTTGTAAAAAAAATGTCCTATTTGTGAGGCTTCCCCTCCTCCATTATTTTTGGCTTTGTCCAGATTTTTTGTGCAGGAGAGGTAAGCAGTCTATTCCCATTCACTTTGCTCCCTCTCTGTTTTATGTCAATAGTGCCAGGGACACTTAGTTGCTTGGGGCACAGTCAGGACTCCCTGAACCACACAGCTACTCTTGCCATTTGATTAAGTGATGTGCTCAGTGTCACACTGGAAGAAAATAGAGGCTGAAGGAATCAAATCCTGGATTACAGGAAGCAGCTTAACAGCTCACTGTGTCAATCTTCTGCACTAACCATCATATTCCATGTTGAAATTAGTGAAAGCTTGTTAGATAAGTAAATAAAACCATATAATACCCACTAAGCCTCTAGCTGGTTTTCTAATAGGAAACACCATGCCAGAATTCAGGGTTACTTGTCAAACTGGGTTGAAATTACAAGCAGGGTATCTCATGATCACCAGTATTACAAAATGTGAATGCATTGTCTTCATTTTATATTGTTGTCATGGAGCTTTTCTCCCTGGGACTCCATTGAAAATGGCCTCTTCTTGACCCTATGGACTATCCCGGTAAACAAACTGTTAAATAAATAAAATAAAAAAATTATCTGTGCTTGGTACTGCCTGTTTAACTACTACTTTTCTTCGGAATATATCCTCACAAAAAGAACTGTAGATGATTGCTGACTTGGGATGCTCATCAGCAAAACTGCAGACTTTTATAAAATATGTCACTCACTATTTTAGTATGTTGTAGTAACACCCTTCATCTGAACTTGGTCAAGTGCATTGTAATATACTTTGGCCACCATTATTTTTCAATATCTCTCAAGATAAAAAATATCCAGTTTTACCAATGTAATCGGGCTTAAACATGTGCATACAGACACACATCTCTGATAGTCTTTATTTCAAAACTAATGTGGCTCAAATTAGAAATGTTACTGGGCACATAGAGTTTCTTCTTGAGTATGCTTCTTTAAAGTTTTAAGTTGCATTTTCAAACTGCTGTAAGGGCTGCTGTTCTGCACTTAAGTATATTGTATCTAGTGTTTCCTTAGTTAGACTTAGGCATCTGTCTGAGGTTCCTTAACACTTGGGCTCCAAACCAGTCATTTTACATTAAGAGAGTCAAAGTTTGCACTCTTGTGGCAGGAGAGAGCTGATTTCACCTATCTGCGCTGGGAATTGCTGGTGGAAAGTTCATTGCATACTTACCTGATTGGCCATAGACCATAGTTAGTGTTAAACTTGTTTTTTTTTCTGATCGTATATAAGCCTCACATTTGAGAGAAGCTGCTCTTCACACATCAGAGGTGTCTTGTATACACGCAATCACCAGAAGTTGAAATTTCCCTATTAAAACCACCTCGGAACTTTACCTCAGTTATTCACAGGGAAACTAATTTTCACAGTGGGCAGCATTTATGCAATTAGTTAGGACTATTTAGAGCTACCTTACCTTATTAGAGCACCCAGGTCTATTGCTGCTCAGAGAGCATCTGGCCTGGGTACTGGTCAGCATCACTGGTTAGGTTAGCTGCAGATTACACCAAGTAAGCACCTCTCCCTTATCCTGTTACAAACACCCTCCACTACTATGCAACCATGGATGAGCATTTTCCTGCTATCTCTGCATCCATCATGGTGGACATGAGCATCCTGAGGCAATATAGCAATTGCCTTATGTACACTGGCAACTACTTAATTCTCAAACAGATGAATATAGTATGTGAGAGATGTAGTTACACATAGACACTGGAGGCTAGACTCTCACATACATACACAAAAAGCAGCAAACAGGTAGTCAATGACTCACACACATCACTACCTCACACACAACAGACCACACAAATAGACTCACATATGCGGAGGTGCTCACATGTAATTTATCCAAACCTTAAAGGCCTCAGAAACCCCACATGCACACAAACAAGAAAATTCCCATCACAACGCATAAAGTCACATCTTACTGTGTCTTAACCATGAAGTCCAAAAGGTGAAACACTCCACAACCCAATATTCGGTCATAGGAGACTCCATTGTGAGACACATTGATGTCCCTCTTACCAGGCTGGATAAAAGGAAGGTTACAGTTAGTTGCATGTCAGGGGCCAGCATTTACCAGATCACACAAGCACTCATGTCACTTACCCCCCAAGAACCAGTATAACTCAGTCATAGTCCATGTGCATGTGAACGACCGGAGACATACCTCATTAGACATTAAGAAGAGAGACACGACTGAGTTCTCAGAATATGTGTCACAGGCAGGTATGAGCCAAGAATTGAGTAGCATTCTACCATCTTCAAGGATGATGCCACAATACCAGCAGAAAATTATTGACTTTAACAATTGGCTTAGCTACTGGCATCATTCCAGTGGGGTCCAATACATGTCAGCCTGGGAGGACATGGTTGACAGGCCATGCTGCTTTGTCAAGGATGGTCTTCATCTGTCATCTCTAACTTTTAAGATATTGGCCAAAACATTATCCACCCTTGTAGTGCCTTTTTTTACACATTGTCAAACAGGCAAGCCTTCCAATGTATCAAAAGCTACTCAGAACAAGGTAAAGCTGTTACTGCTCAATGCTAGGTGTCTCAACAAGAAACAGCACTCCCTGGAAGCCCTCCTCACCCTGGTGAATGATGTCATCTGTGCAGTTACTGAAACATAGGTCCGTAGGTTCATAGGTTCATAGGTTGATACTAGGCTATCTGCCCTAGGGCATTTACAATCCTAGCCAGAGTGTGTTTGGCTTTTGCCACCCTTCTTAGATTAGTTGACTGTGCCTCTGTATAGTAGGTCACAGAAGATAGCCCATTTAAGGTTAGTTTACTGTGCCTCTGTCTAGCAGTGACACAGAAGAGATCCCAGGGGTAAATTTACGATCTCCCATCCAAACGTCAAGATTCTTCTTGAAGAGGGTCATTAAGGGGCTCTGTCTGACTTGGATTGGGATTTTGTTCCAGAGTGAGGGGAGCCTCTGGGATATGAATCTGTCCCTCCAGCATGTTCTATTTATTTCTGTGCTGAGGTTTAAGTCACTGGAACATGTAGTTCTCATGGATTTGGATTTCTTGAGGTTGGGGCATGTCCATTAATTCTGGGTTGGACATGGCTTTATACATCAGGCACAGATCGCCTCTGAGTAGGCGGTAAGCAGCTGAGTAGAGCTGGAGTTTCTTTAGCCTAACTGCATAGGGCATCTGTTTGAGTCTCTTGATCCTCTTGGTGAGGTACTTTTGGGGTCTTTCTAGTTGTAGCAGGTGTTGGGTAAGGTACATCCCAAATGGGGCATTGTATTCAATTATGGGCCTGATGAGTGATGTGTAGAGGGGCACAATGACCTCTCTTGATCTAGATGTGAACCCCTTCGTGATAAGGTGGGCTATATAGAATGTCTTTCTAACCACTTTGGCAATGTGATTGTCAAAGGAGAGATTGCAATCTACTTGGGTCCCCAAATCCCTAATTACTTATTCTGTACTTAATGTATTACCACCTATGTGGTAATTTGTGGGCACTTTGTTTTTCCCAAAGGGGATGACTATGCACTTTTTGGCATTTAGCTTTAGGCCATGGCTCTAGCACCAGTTATCTGTCTCTGTGAGACCTTTTTGAAGGATGCTTGTGTCAGCCGGTGAGTCGATTATGGCCCCCATTTTGCAGTCATCTGCAAACTTTGTCAGCCATAGTCCTCCTGTGTTAGCCTGTACCACAGAGAAATATATACCGAACAAGAGAGGTCCCAGGACTGAGCCTTGTGGGACGCCACTTGTAACTGGTTTAGAGTCTGACATAGCACCTGCAATTCTAACCATGTGGGTTCTATCCCTAAGCCAGTTTGCAACCCATCTTGTGACATAGGTGTTGATATTTAAGCTGGTGAGCTTATTTATGATGCCTGAGTGGGGTATTGTATCGAAGGCTTTTGCAAGGTCAAGGTAGGCTGTGTGGACTACCTTCCTTTCGTCTATGGCCTTGGTGACTGTTTCAAGATGCAAAATCTGCCCTTAACAAATCCGAATTGGGTAGCATCCAGTGTTTGAAGGTTCCCAATGTCTTTGTTTATGAATTCCAAGATGATACGCTCCATAGCTTTGCAGACCAGGCTAGTTAGACTTATAGGGCGATATTTTCCGGGGTCCGTTGTGGCACCACCTTTATGGAGTGGGACCACTGTTGCAGTACACCATTCTTTGGGTACATATCCTGTTGTAAGGCTGAGACTGAACAGTGATTTTAAGTGAGGGTTCAGTTCTTCTTGGAGCTCATGTAAAACGCAGCCCGAGACACCGTCCGGTCCCATTGATGCTGTCTTTTTTGTTTTGAAGAGGGCAGCTCTCACCTGTGCATCTGTGATGTCAGGGAGGCTACACTCTGTTGGGATAGTCATTTGCTCATTTTGGGGGGGAGGGGTTTGCACTGAACCTGTCTGCCAGGATGTTGGCAATGTCTGTGGGTTCAGTGTATTTTTTTCATTTTGCACTAACTCAGAGCATATCTGGGAGTTTCCACCCAGGTTTCTGACATAATTAAAGAAAGCCTTGTGATTATCTTTAGCGTCTTGTGCAATTTTTCTTTCGAAGCTAGCCTTAGATGTTTTTATGCGAGATCGTAGTTTCTTGCTAGTACTGATCAGAGTTGCCTTCCCTTTCAGGGATTTTGCTCTGTCATGTAGTAGCTTCCTCCTTCTATTGTACAGCTTATTTATGGCTGGGGTCCACTAGACAGGTCTCCTGCCTTTGGAGGAGTGTGTCTTGGTTTTATTTGGGATAGCATGATCCATGCATTCCTGTAGGTATCCATAGAATGCGTTTGTAAAGGATTCTGCGGTTTGGGCCGTATTTTCCACTGGCCCTGGGGCTTTGAAGGATTCCACCTCAGTTTTGAGAAGTGGGAAATTTGCTTTTGAGAAGTTTTTGACTATGGTTTCCTTTGCTGGGGGTGGGGACGGGATATGGATGTCCATAGTGATTAATTTATGGTCAGATCTTACCAATAAGGGGTATACCTCTGGTATGGAACATAGAGTCCCCATGTTGGTGATGATCAGGTCCAATATGTTTTCCCCTCTTGTGGGAGTGGTGACCAGTTGTTCCATAGCATTTGAGTTTATAAATATTAGGAACCGTTGGGCTAGGGTGTTGGGGCTTGAGTAGTGCTCCCAGTCTATGTTTGGATAGTTAAAGTCACCCAATATAATGGTGTTTGGAGAGACCTTCATATTCTCCAGTGTCTTCAGGAAAGCCAAGTGGGGTTCCTGGGTTTGGGAGGGTGGTCTGTAGCAGGCTACAAACTGGAAGGCAGTTTTGCCCACTGTTAGTTGCACATGGCCTCAGATGCTTCGTGCAGTGCCAGTAGCCTGGAGGTATGGGTATCTTTGATGAATATGGATACTCCCCCTCCTCTTGTGGTTCAGTCCGAGTTTTGGGGCCGAAAAGCATGGTATGAGGTATAGCCTGGTAGTGCTGGGGTGCTCTTGGGAGCCTTGAACCAGGTTTCTGTTACTGCACAGATATCGATATTCTCCATACTGAGGAGAGCCTCAAGTGCGTGCATCTTGAGGTTTAGACTTCTGGCATTGAGCAGCATTAGCCTTAGTTTCCTTTTCCTTGTGTTGTCTAAGGAGGTGGGTTTGTCTTTTGAGCCTTGCCTAAAAAAGGCACTATGGGGGTGGCAAGAGCCTTGGCCAGTATTCAAAAACCCAGGGGTGACAGGTGCAAACCGTCCCTAGTGAAGCAACGTGGCTTGTCAAGCATGTCATCCCAGGCTGACAGACACTGGATAACCTTTGAGTGACACCAATACTTTAGCCAATTGTTGAAATTGATCATTTTGTCTTTATACTGTGGTATCATTCTTGGTGAGGGTAAGATACTACTCAAGGTCAGGGTCATACTGGCCTGGGCCACATGATCCTCTATGTCTCTTTTCATGTAATCCAAGGAGGTACATCTCAGGTCATTCACACCAGCATGGACAATGACGGAGTCATATTTGTACTTGCTTTGGAGTGACCTGAGTGCTTGTGTTATGTGGCGGATCCTGGCACCCGACAGGCAGCTTACAGTGACCTTCTCCTTGTTCAGCCTGGTGAGAGGAACGTCAGTGTGTCTGACAATAAAGTCACCTATTACAAGTGTATTAGGTGTGTTGTTTAGCCTTAAGGGCTGTGACTGTGTGGCACACTGACTTTGTGAACTATGTGATACATGGGTATTGTTGTGGGGTAGCAGTTGCTTGAATGTGTGCTTTGGAGGTCTCTGTTCCTTGGGCAGATTTTTATTTAGCTCCTCCGAGTATGTTTTGTGTGTTTATGTGTTTGGTTTGCTGTTGCGATAGGTCTATGTGAGACTGGATTTGTGGTGTGTGTGATTACCTTCTCCTCCAAACTGACCGTGCCAGTACTATGTTGAGAGAGCTCAGCCTCCAGTTTGGCTATATAGTTGCATCTCTCACATATATTTGAGCTTGTTGGGAAGAGGAGAGGGTGGTCTGTGTACATAAGGCAGTTGTAACATTGCCTCAAGATTCCCATTCTCACCAGCTGGACTGGAGAGTAAACCTGAAACTGACTTTTGGACATGCCAGAATAGTATAAGGAATTACTTTTTGCCTTGATCAAAAAGGACAAATAGGGAGCCAAGTACTTAAAGGGAGTATAAGAGGGTGTAGTGCTTTAGTTTATTAGTGCTTACTTATAAGACACTTATCCAACTACTGCTGGGTTTTAGAAGGAAAACAGAGTGCTTACTTTGAGATTTGGAACAGTTCTAAGGGAAAAAGTGAACAGCAGACTTTGTGGAGCCAGGAATAGTTTAAACCTGATTGAGCTGCGCTGCCCGATGCTGCGCTATGCGCAAAAACGTGCAAAACAGGGTTTTAAGAGAGGGGGATCAAGGAGTTTGGAATTGACCCAAAATGGCCAATAAAACTACAGTTTCTAGGTAGTAACCACTCCCACAGGGGCAGGCAGGCTGTTCAGTGTTTACCACTGCCACTGATGAACACAGAGACTTCCCTTTAGCCCAGGCAAGCAATGGCCTCCAAGAAACTTCCAAACAGTTCAGAACAGCAAATATGTAACTGAACTTTTTTTTAAATATCAGAAAGTGGGAAAAAAGCAAGATTTTTTTGTTTTTTTTGTTTTGTTTAAAGATAGCAGAAATACACAAGTAGCAACAAGTTAGAACAGTGCAATAAATGACCCCACACTTGAGTGCTAGGCCAGAGACAGGTAAAATGCAAGTTTTCAGAAAAAAACGATTTTAAAATAAGTGCAACACAGGAAATGCAGTAAACAGGCTCTAGATGTGTTCTAAATACAGTTCCTAATACAGATATGTAGGCAGCAATGCAGAAATCTTAACAAATAATCTGAAGAAAAATACTTAAAATCTCAAAAGTAGCTCCTTTCATAGCAAGCTGGAAAACGCCAAAAAGTAGGTGGCAATGCAGAAATCTTAACAAATAATCTGAAGAAAAATACTTAAAATCTCAAAAGTGGCTCCTTTCATAGTAAAAAGCCACAGAAAGCACTCTGGTAGTGCGTGACTTTAACACTTTTCATATGTTCTGACCACACACTGAACTGGAAAGAGCAAAAGGCAGAGGTATATCTATCTACATAATTGATAAGCACACCTCAAGGCTGGTGAGAAAATATGACATGCTTGAGCTACTCCATGTGCAACTAGCCATGGGAAAATCCATTACCATATTCTTTTTTAGCTACAGGTCCCCCAACATGAAACAGGAAACTCAAACATCTTACCTGAAGTTACTAGAATCACCCACCATTCAGCCCAATACCATACTTATGAGTGATTTTAACTACACCTCCATTAACTGGGAGGCATACGTGACCACTAACTTATAGTCCCAAAGATTTCTTGACTTTGTAATTTCAAATGCCCTGGAGCAATGAGTCTGCACTCCCACTAGGGGAACAAATATCCTAGATTTGGTACTAATGAATATGGGAGAGTGCTACACCCCTCAGTATGATGTCCTCACTGGTAAGATCAGATCACAAAGCAGTGTGCCTTGAAACAGAAGTAAAACTAGTCCCCCACCTAACAACAAAAATGTTAGGAACTTCTCTAATTTAAATTATCCCCTACTAAGGAATGGCATAGATAATTTCCAAGCTCCCCAAAAACCAGAAAACTCAGAAACCTGTGTAGTGGCATTACACAAAATCTCTGTATGACCATCTAAACAATTGCATAGAAACAGGAGTAACAGACCAAAATAAACCCAGGTCAAACTGCAAAAACAAGCCACCCTCGTGGACCACTGGTATTAATAAATTGTTCAACAAAGGAAAGTAAATCCTTTTGAAAAGTAAGATGGAATGTGCACAACAGAGAAAAACATCCCTAATTAGTCTAAATTAGTGAATCGGGGAACTAGTTAAGTTCCTGAAATGATACTCTGTGGCAAAAATAGCTTTCAAAGCTAAAGATAACCTTAAGACATTTTTCGACTTTATCTCCAGTCTTAAGGACAACACCCAACAATGTGTGGAATTAGTTCTAGATGGCATCACCCATACTCAGCCGGAAGAAATAGCAGATGTGCTGGCCAACAAATTCAGCTCAAATTTCACCTCCCCATCACCCCCAGTTCTCCCCCAGAAATACCCTGTAGAACACCACCATCAATTATCGCCAAAGAACAGGTTGCCACTGCACTCTCTAAAGCTAGAAACATGGCTTCAGAGGGGTCTGACAATATACCAGGTTAAATCAGGACTTATCAGGCCCATTAGGATCTCTGTTTAACCACAGCCTTTGGACTGGCTTTAATCCAATAGACTGGAGGACAGCAACAATCAACCTTCTGTATAAAGGGAACCATCCATTGACCAAGTAAATTACAGACCCATAAGTTTGACTAGTCTTATTTGTAAGGCCATGGAAAGAATAATCATGGACCTAATAAATAATGACATAGGCAACCTGCAAACACTGGGCCTCTCCCAATTTGGCTTTGTCAAGGGTAGGTCATGCCTACTGAATCTGGTGGACTTCTTTGTAAAAGTCACTAAGGACACAGATGAGAGACAAGGCATTTGACACATTACCCCATTCAGGTATTATAAATAAATTAAAAAACTGTGCATAAATCCCTATATCACCAGATGGATAGCTATCTGATTCACGGACAGAACAAGTGGTTAAAGTGGGTGAATCCAGATCCAGAAAGAGGCCAGTTACTAGTGGTGTGCCACAGGGTACAGTGCTGGGATCATTCCTGTTTTGAATATATTTCTCTAAAGTCAAGGCTAATGTGGAAGGCTTATGGATGACAATGTTTGCCGATGACTGCAATCTGGGGGAAATTACTGAATCCCCCAATGATGTAGATATCCTTCAAGAGAGTCTAAATCAGACAAATGATTGGTGCCAGAACCATGCCCTAAAACTAAATGTGAAAAAATGCAGTATTATACCCTTTTGGAAGTCAAATACCCCTGCAAATTACAACATTAATAGCACATCCCAAAAAATAGACTCAAGGCTGAGAGATATAGGTATACAGATGGATAGTAGCCCAACATTTGACCACCGTGTGTCCCAAAGTGGTGAGGAAGTCTTTCTATGTGCCTCAACGTATAAGTAAAAGTATGGCAGCCACAGCCACTGTACTCCGCCCTCATTAGACCAATAATTGAGTGCAATGCACCATTTGGCATGTACTTGACTAGGCACTTACAGGTGGAGTGACCGCAGAGGTTCTTCACAAAGAAAATACAAGGTGTAAGCAACATGTCCTGTGCAGATAGACTAAAAGCCATCATTTTACTCAGTTTCTTAATGACAATTAAGGGGTGGCCTATGCCTGCCCTTCAAGATACTCACAAATCCAGCCCTGATGGAACTGCTACATAACCGCAAGTCAAACAACACGAAGGCCACCTGATCTAGGGATCTAAACTTAGTCAGCGACTCAAACAAAACATGCTGGAAAGACAAATATGTGTCTCAGAGATTGACCCTTCTTTGGAACAGGTTTCCTATTCATATTAAGCAGAGTCCTTCCAGCCCTTCCTTGACCCTCTTCAAATGCAGTTTGGATCTATGGATGAGAATTGCAAATTCATACCTGGGGTAGTGCATATGTCCCTTATGGACAGAGACAATCTGTGAAATACTGAAGGCATAGGTACAAATCCTTGCCATCCTCTTGCCCCTAAGGGCCATATACTGGGTAAAATCAGGTTATATTGCTTAGGCTTGTAAGGGCTCTTAAGTTGTTAGCCTAGTAATCGCCTTTGAACCTATGAACCTATGATATTGTCATACTAAAATTTTCTCACTGAAATTTCTCATGAAGTTTATCATCTGTTTGCTTCAAGAGATAAGATGGTTCACCAGTAGCCAGGCTCTAGCAGGGATCAAATACAGAGAAAGTCAGTATACCTGAGAAAACATCACAAATTTCAACAAAAAGCATGTCCTCAACTGAAATCCAAACAACATACCCTAATCTATAGCAAGAATAGACACCAAAAACATCACAGCAACTGGCTGCATTGGCATGTGGATAAGTTTTAATACAAAGCATATGCTGACCTGGGCTGTACATCACAAGTCTTGGTCTGAAACATGAAAAGAGTACCAAAAATCTTATAACACTTTCCTGTATCGAGATCTGTGCAAATTTTGGCAGCAAAAATATTCTCACCTTGGACCCAGACTGCATAGATTGGTATAAGAAGCCTAACTGATCTACATTAATCATTATCTATAAACTACCTTGGTTCACTAGCAACTATTAATACTCTTTGAGTCACAGGAGTCCTTCATCTCCACCTGTCCCTTTCTGCTATATCAACCACCATATGCTGTATCATACTAACTACAACTGACCACTTTCTGGGGCACCACATTCTAAGTCCTATTAGGGTTTAAAAAAT
This sequence comes from Protopterus annectens, assembly GCF_019279795.1. Taxonomy (NCBI): domain Eukaryota; kingdom Metazoa; phylum Chordata; order Ceratodontiformes; family Protopteridae; genus Protopterus; species Protopterus annectens. Next base: position 1,829,820,216 of record NC_056726.1, read on the forward strand.
GTTAAGAGCCTCCATACTAATGCACAGAGGCCTATACAGCTCTTTCCAGTTATATCGGCACACCTAAGCAACCCCTGTTGTCACTAATCTGTGTGGCTTTATATATCCAAGAAGGCTACAACTACAGTGGATTTTGTAATCAGTCTAAAAAGTAATACAA
>NC_056726.1:1829822875-1829825375 GCF_019279795.1 Protopterus annectens
ACACACACACACACACTATACATATATGTCAGTCTGCCGATTGTCAAAAATCAACCCCACTTCACTGAACACACATTACCACAAATGAGCATTACAAAAAAAAAAAAAACAGATAAAGCTTTCTTCTTTTTACAGAGGTGCAGGGGAAAATAGAAGTTACTCATTTTCTCACTGACTAAGTATTCTGTGATTTGTGAGTTGACAAAAACTATCAGCAAATTGATTCACAGTTTGACAAAAAACATTCAAAATTAGATAAATAAAGCGTTGTTGGGGTAGGGTGCTGCTGGCGTAATGGTTAATGTGATTATTTAACAGACAAAAAGTACAGGGTTTGATTCTTACCTTGGAGCGAAATTGACTAAGCTTAAAATGGCTCCAAAATCACAGTACCACTGTAGAAAATTAAGGAGCAACAATCAGATTTCACTAAAGATGTTTAATAAATAAAGAGAATACACCTGTGCTAAGCTCTTTCATCTAAATCTTAAACATTTGTGATGTCTCTCCTCTGGGCCAGTGATCAAGGAGCCTCAGTCCTCACCACTGACACCAGTGGGGAATGTTCACTGAGAAAAAAATAGACACACAAAGTATTTGCAGATGCAGCTCTCTGCACCAAGTACAATTTCCCTTAAGAGCACAAAGGAAATGCATGCTTCAGTCCTAGGGCTGGGCTTTCTCTCCAGGCCCCAAATAATACTCTCTACTGTAACAGCTATAGAGGTGAGTCCTTAGCCGGATGTTCCAAGCCAAGTCCTCCACCATCCTTTCTGTGAAATCAGTGCTTTCAGTGTCCCTGTTCAAAGTAGCTGACACACACACACACACACACACACACACACACACACACACACACACACACACACACCTGGGAAAGGCTGGCATAGCTTACCCGCTTTGCCACCTCCACCCAGACTATGAGGTAGATACACTGCCACCAGAACACCCAAAGCCAGCTACTCTAAGACCCTTACCAGGATACCCAATTACCCTCAGTAAAATTAATACTTATACAAATGGTAATGTTTGACCAAGCAGCAAGACTTTCAGGAGTGTGCAGCCACAGTGTCACTAAATAAATGCAATTACTCTCAGAGGTTAAATATTTTCTAAAAGATCAGCCACAATGAAAGGTATAGATATATTTAATAATAAATAGTAAAATAGAAAACATGAAAATACTGAATATCTATTGCAATAAACATCAGAGTTTCAGTTCACAGGAAATATAAAAAACACAGATGAAAAGACACAGACAGATGCAGAAAAACAATATTTAGCTAATCTCACTCTAGTTTCTAACTGAATGAAGAATTACTGTTCCCTAGTTACTCACTAAAGCAAGGCAAGATGAATGTAGATGAGTGTGTCTTGTCAGGTCCCAGAGAACAGAGTGCCCTTATCATATCTCTCACTAGTATTCAAATACAAATTCAGTACTGGCTACAGAATGACATTACATCTGGTCACCTGACTCTGGTTTCCGCACTATCCCTTCATTAGCAACAGAGCCAGGATTTGGCAATGATGTGTCAAAAATCGCCCCCATCTCCCTATCATCCTTTTTCTCTCAACTTCAACTCTAATACTGATCTCCACTTTTCCTATCTACCTAATTCTGTTTTATATGTTATTTAATCCCTACTATTTTTGACAAACTCTTATACTTGCACAACCTGTAACCTTGTGCACCTTCTTTCTCTAAAATTCTAATTATTGGTTATTGTGGCAGAGGCCTCTACTGTATTATACCATGAGTAATTTACTTGTATTCTGGATTCTGCTTTGGATGTTAAACAGGGCATGTATCACCATGCCTCTTGTTTTTTTGTTTTTTGTTTGTTTGTTTTTTCTATATATTGTTTTTTATGTTTGTTTTCTATATATGTTTTGCTTTGATTGCATGCTGTTATAAAAAAAATACTGTGTTAACAACTCGTGTGTATATGGAAATTTTCAACTGTGTAATTCTACAACACATGGACCTTTTTTCCCTGGGCCTCCATTGAAAATGGGCTCTTTTTGGCCCAATGGACTATCCTGGTAATCAAGCTATAAATAAAAAAATAAATAAATAAATAAAATAAATACATACACAGAACTTTAGCTAAGGTATATTGGAGCATTTGGAAACTGTAAAACAATTCCAACACTTCTACCCTTCCTGCAGAATTGAACAAGCCATTCTCTGGCACCCCAGGATAACATTTAGTTCACCACTAAGGACAAAAGAGTAGGATCCCAGCCCCAGCTTTTGACAGACATTACATCTCTGGCTGCATTCAGACCTGTGAGATAAAATCTTTATGGCCTAAACCAAGTCATTTAATTTCAGGCTATTTTTGTTAAGGTTAGCTGGGCTGAGTTTAACCCCTTCCCTTCCAGAATCCTCTGTTAAAATATACACATTTCATCAGTTCCAACAATACAGTCTGACATACATTTATATTTCTTTTATGTCCAGCAGGACCCACTGTTGATACATTTTTAACACAAG
>NC_056726.1:1829827875-1829832875 GCF_019279795.1 Protopterus annectens
TATATCTTAGCTACAGGAAAGAAGAGCGTGAATCCTACCCTAATTACCAAGCTGCACTTTTCAAGAAACTGAGTTTCAGGTGCATTTTTCAAGGAATTTAGTTTCAAGTGCATTTTCAATGAATTGTGAGCTTCAAGGGAATAGTTTACTGATGCTCATTCTGTCTGTTTTACAATGTGCAACTGTTTTATTTAGCATATGGTATCAGTATTGTGGTATAAAGTTGTAGAGCAGTGTTTGTAGCACAACAGGTAGGGTACTTATACTCTGATACAGAAGGCTGTGGGTTCTACTCTCATAGCATATAGATGGGTTATGAATACTGTGTTGTAATTTTTAAAATTCAAATGTTGCTTTATTTATGTTAATTATTAATTAATATCATTCTAAAAACATAATCCAAAATATAGGGGACCACCAAAATCTTTCCTTTATAAAAGGGTCCTCCAGCTTGCAGAGTTTCAGAACCACTGTTTTGTATCATATACAGTGGATATACAAAGTATATACACCCTCTGTTAAAATGCCAAGTTTTTGTGATATAAAAAAGTGAAACCACAATAAATCATTTCAAAACTTTTCCCACCTTTAATGTGACCTATAACCTGTACAATTCAATTGAAAAACAAACAAATCTGTCAGGGGAAAAAATATAAAAAATAAAAAATGTACAATAAGCTGGTTGCATAAGTGTGCACATCCTTAAACTAATACTTTGTTGAAGCACCTTTTGATTTAATTACAGCATTCAGTTTTCTTGGGTAGGAGTCTATCAGCATGGCACATCTTGACTTGGCAATATTTGCCCACTCTTCCTTGCAAAAGCGTTCCAAATCTGTCAGATTGCAAGGGCATCTCTTGTGCACAGCCCTCTTCAGGTCACCCCACAGATTTTCTTTTGGATTTAGGTCTGGACTCTGGCTGGGTCATTCCAAAACTTTAATTTTCTTCTGGTGAAGCCATTCTTTTGTTGATTTGGATGTATTCTTGGGGCCATTTTCGTGTTGAAAGGTGAAATTCCTCTTCATCTTTAGCTTTCTAGCAGATGCCTGAAGGTTTTGGGCCAGAAGTGACTGGTATTTGGAATTGTTCTTAATTCCCTCCACCTTGACTATAGCCCCAATTCCAGCTGAAGAAAAGCAACCCCAAACCATGATACTGCCACCACCATGCTTCTCCATGGGGATGGTGCTCTTTTGGTGATGTGAAGTGTTATTTTTGCCAAAAATGCATTTTGGAATTGTGGCCAGAAAGTTCAACCTTGGTCTCATCAGACCATAACACATTTTCCCAGATGCATTTGGGAGACTTGCTGTATTATTTTGCAAATTTTAACCAGGCCTGGATGTCTTTCTGTGTAAGAAAAGGCTTCCATGGTTGCAGCCCTACCTCATAGTCCAGACATATGGAAAATACAGGAGATTGTTGTCACATGTAGTACACAACCAGTATTTTCCAGAAATTCCTGCAGCTCCTTCAGTGTTGTTGTAGGTTTCTTGGCAGCCTCCCTGACCAGTTTTCATCTTGTCTTTTCATCAATTTTGGAGGGACATCCAGTTCTTTGCAATGTCACTGCTGTCCCATTTTTCTCCTCTTTTTGATGTCTTCACTGTGTTCCATGGTAAATCCAATGCTGTGGAAATTATTTTGTACCCTTCTCCTGACTGATACCTTTCAACAATGAGATCCCTTTGATGTTTTGTAAGCTCTCTGCGAACCATGGCTTTTGCTGTAGCAGGCAACTGAGTAAATGTCAGGAAAATCCTACTAGGACAGCTGAACTTTATTTGGAGTTAACCAGAGTATCTTTAATTGATGGCAGGTGTGTACCCAACAAGACTGAATGTTGTAATTAAATCAAAAGGTGCTTCAACAAAGTATTAGTATAAGGGTGTGCACACTTATGCAACCAGCTTATTGTATGTTTTTTTTATATTTCTCCCCTAACAAATTTGTTTGTGTTTCAACTGAATTGTACAGGTTATAGGTCATATTAAAGGTAGGAAAAGTTTTGAAATGATTTATTGTGGTCTCATTTTTTTATATCACAAAAACTTGGCATTTTAACAGGGGTGTGTACACTTTTTATATCCACTGCAGATGTTCATATATTCTTTTCATTTAAGCATGATCTGTTTTACCCACATAAAAACTTTCACAATCTTGACATATAGCAATATGAACCACACCTCTGATAGCACAGTTCGCCCATATGGTGGTCTTAAGATTATGGTCCTTGCAAATAATGGGAAAATTATCCCCTTCAAAAATGTAACTGCAATAGTGGCACATACAGCACTTCCAAGTACCTGATTTCTTAGAATTACCAACCAAATCTTCTTTTCCTCACTCAAAAATATTCTTAAAATTAAATCCTCTCGTATACAAAGGTAGGGTGATTCCCCACACATTGATTCAAAGTCAGGTCCAAGTTGAAAATTCTCCAGTTATTGGTAATAATATATTTAATGCCCCCGGAGTAAAATCTCTCACTTTGGAATCACTTTCTAAATCTTTAATACCCAACTTAATTTTTTCACTTGGAAACAAAATAGGGCTAAATTTGTCCTTTCTACATTTTGTAACCTTACATCTGGTTTTAAAAATTAAATTAGAAGGATAACCTCTATGTTTAAATATTTAACACAGCTCCTAAACTTCTTTTTCATACATTGTGTCATTAGAAATCATCCTAGGTAATTTAATCATCTGCCCCTTTACCAGACCATTCTTCTGTGTTCTTCAGTGATAACTGTTAAAATGTAAATAAGAAGTAAAAAATGCGGGATCTTTTCCTAAAAATATTGGGCTCAAAACCATCGGCCATTTTATAAATAGTAATATCCAGATAATTCATACTGTCTTCTGTACGAACATTTGTAAATTTCAAAAACTCTGTGGTGCGCAAAGCTCATGCATTTAGTAATGTGCACATTCAACATTCAGGTCACAAAGACTGTTCGACATTCATCATCATCATCATCCCCTATTTTCCCATTTTCTACATGGGGTTGTGGTGTCGTGTAACTATCGTCATCTCTCTCAATTCGATGCCAATCTTCTACCTTCTTCAACAATCATGCCTGACTGTCACAGTTCTTCTCTCACATAATAATGGATACCCTCAATTCCTTTTGCCTTCTTCCTGTCTGTCCCAAATCTTCTTTGCCAGATTGTCTTCTGCTTGTTTGCGTGTTCCCAAACCACAGTAATCTGCTCTGTTTATCTGCAATTGGAGTTACTTTAGCTTCTGCTGTGATGTCCTCATTTTTATATCTGTCCTATAGTGTGCATCCTACCACCCATTTTAGGCACTTCATCAGCATCACCTCTAGTTTCCTCAACTGCCCTACTTTACTGCCCAGGTTTCTGCACCACACAGTAGTACTACTTATACCACTTTTTGTGCACCTTACATTTCAGCTTCTTTGGCATTCTTCTGTCATATTCTACTCCTGCCAGTTGGCTGGAGCCCCTCTGATTCTAGTACTGACCCCCTTATTCAGACTTCTGCTCTCTTCAACCAATCCTCACAGATATTTGATGCAGTTGATCTGTTCCACTATTTCCCTTTATTTCAATTCTCAGCTCCTTCTGACTTCCCCCCATTTGCTGCCATAGCAATTGCCTTATCTGTGCTAAGGTTTCATTTCATGTGCTTTTAGTTTTGCATCCCGTTCTTCTATCCTTCACTGAAGCTCTTAGGTTCATAGGTTCATAGTTTAGTACTAAGCTAACTGCCCTTGTGAGCCATTTTAAGCCTAGCCAATTATCCCTTCTGAGACTCAAACCCTGCACCTTGTGTTTGTAAGGCAAACACCTTAGCCATTAAGCCACCCTCTCAACCCCTTACTTAGAATCTGCCTGTAATGCCTCATAGTCTGCATACAGCAACTTTCCTGATGTGTCTCTTCCGACATGTTTGCTAATGTAGTCCATTACCAGAATGAATAGCAGTGGGGTCAAAGATGGACTATAATGCACAATCACTACCACTGGGAATGCCTCATTGAGTCCAAACATGGTTCATACTTGACCCGATCAGTCCTTGTAGATAGCCTGCACATATTCTACCAATATCTCTGGGACTTCAAACCACCACAGGACTGACCAAATCAGCTTTCTTGGGACCTTGCCATATGCTTTCTCCAACTCTAGGAATGCCCATTTGGATTCTTTTCAAATTTGTAGCTTCTTCTTAACTATGTGTCTTACTGTAAACATAGGGTTAGTCACGCTGCATCCTGATCTGAATACAAACTGCTTGTCTACCATCTTACTTTGTACAACCCTGAGCATTCATTTTTCAATCACCGTTTACAGTGTGACAGGAGTTTGATACCTCTATACTGGCCACAGTTGTGACTGTCCCCTTTGTTAATGTGCATTGGTACTAGTATGTGCATTCTCCAGTCATCTGGGATTTGCTTTTCTCTCCATACAACTATGACTAACCCGAGAAGCCATTTCTCCCCTATGTCACCCAATATCTTAATCATATTTGCTGTGACCTCATCTTAACCTACTGCTTTCCCTGACTTCATTTTTCTTAGTGTTGTTCTTACTTCTTCTAGGGTGGACTCCTCTTCTTTCATCATAGGCTGTGGCTAGAATAGTACATCTCCTGTGGGATTTTCTTCATTCAGGAGCTGCTGGAAGTATTCCTTCATTCTCCCTTTGATTTACTGTGGTCTAGCTTGCAGGCTGTTGCTGGTATCCCTTATGGAGGGTATCTGATGACTATCTTCTTTAACTTTCTGTGTTTTCTGTGCAACCTGGGAGATTTTCTTTGTGCCATCTACTGAGTCACTTTCCAGAAGATGGTAGAGTGCCTCTGATGCCTTGTTCTTTCCTCTTAGTCTGTTAGCCAGTCTGTATTTTCTAGCTCCCACTTGTTTCCTGCACTCCTTTTTTTTAAAGATTTCCTGGATTTCTACATTCCACCACCAATTTTCCTTATGTACATTGCTTCTACACCTGGCGCAGCCACATACTGTATC